>NW_027498970.1:0-46884 GCF_021521415.1 Bidens hawaiensis
TGTACAAAAAAAAACGATGTTACATGGGGTTTTCCACGGGTTTTATCAACTCAAGAGGGTTTTCAAACTATACTTCTTCTATATATATATATATATATATATATATGGGGAGATTGGTATTTAACTTTGGATTAAAGTTTTCATATTATAGATTATTAAATTTAAAATAGAGACTAGTAAACTACTGGATTTTTTTTTTTTTTAAGATCTGGGTTTAGTTGAACATAATTATTTGGATTATTGTTTTATTAGGAGAGATTCACATGTAACTTTGGATCAAAGTTTCAAAATTATTTAATCAAAATAGAGACTCATAAACTACTAATTAAATGTTCTCTAAAGATTTTCAATTACGAATTATCCGAGCATAGACAATTAGACAATTTATTTGTATTATTGTTTGATGGAGAGATTAGTATGTAACTTTGAATAAAAGTTTCCAAATTAGTTAAATCAATATAGTGACTAGAAAGCTACTAGTGATATGTTTTCTAAAGATTTGAATTATCCGAGAATAAACAATTTATCTGTATTGTTGTTTGATGAGTTTGATTGTTGGCAAATGTATATATTTTTTCAATTTTCTATGAAGAAAACCTTTAAACCTAAAATGCGCATAAAAAATCAATAAACCAGTTCTTACATATAAAAGTCAATAAACTTGTCTAAAATTCTTGGTACTTTTGAAATGTCTAAATAAAAAACTTGTCAAAATAAGATGATACCAAATTTTTTTTATATAAATGTTGAATTTCACTTAATCAAATTTCTATCAATTTAATAGAATAATAGCTATCAAACTTGTAGTTTGCATATTTGGAAATTGAAGTTGTCCAAAGGTAATGATCCAAGTAACCCAAACGAGTTTGTTTGTATGTGGGTTGTAATCAAGATTTTCAATGAATCAACCACAAGAAAAGAGAAGAAAAGAAAAGAAAAAAAGAAAAGGCTAAAGAGATAAAAGCCAACCTCAAAAGAATTGAAAGCTACAAAGGTTAAAGTGGACAATGATGCTTGAAACAAAAGGTGTTTTGATCGTAAGAAACATATCAACATATTCACTTAATAAGTCTGATATTTATAACATTAATTCATATTTTGTAAGTCTCCTAATAAAATTATGATTTAAAACGTGCCATTTTTGGATAAAGATGGATAACTTTGTAGATCATGAAGGGTTTTATGCATAAGTGGTGAATTGAAACAGTGGTTTATATCAGATGAATAAATTACAATTTATGATTGTTTTTATACAATATAATAACTTATTAAATAAGACTTTAGTTCATAATCTAGATGTCTATGATGTTAGTAAATGATGCTAATGTGGTATAAGATATAAGTTAAAATGACATGAAGGTTCAATGAAATCAAACAATCATGTTTAAATTAAGTTCAATGAAATGAAATGATCATGAAGGTCTCGAGGACAGAATATAAACGCACACAAGTCTCTTGTCTAAATTAAGTTTTTGAGGAATGTGTTTAAGTTAAGGTTTCCGTAAGTTGTAAATGCAACCTTATGAGTTGAAAATGTCGTTTGCCGCATATTATATTATCTAAATAAAACAAGGTTTTAATTGTATGGTGTAATAGCTGTCGAAAGAAGATAATTGTATGGTGTAATAGCTGTCGAAAGAAGATATTTCAAACCATATTTTCGTACTAAATATTCAATAAAGTTTTGAATTTTTGGGTGTTAAATAAAGACATGGATTTTAAGGAGCGCTATTGTCAAATTTAATTATAAGATCACCAATTCCCAACATTTTTAACTAGTACCTTTAATAAAACGAAAAGTTCAATTATGAAGGTTTGAACAGGGGATGAAGAAAAATGTGTGTACTTACCAATAACAAACTTAACATGAATGACTAATACCGTTATTAGTTTGTTTGATGTTGGTTGACAAATTTGTATGAAAAAAATGTTAAGTGTGTGTCTGCACGCATACACATATGTATACACCAAAATATTATTAATATCTACAAGTCGTGGCCATGAGTGAGTGTACTTTGAAATTCACATATTGTGTATTTGTTTATTCAATATACTAATGTATATTAGTATTCATCATAAATAGTGTGTACACTACTTCACCATTAGTATCCACAAATAATGCATATCAACCAGTAAATTCACTAAGATATCATTAGTATCCATAAGTAGGGCGTTGAGCTCCGGATATCCGTTTGAATAGTGAAACGAATATCCAAAAATCTGAAGAAAAAAAATATTTATAGATGAATGTGATTAAAATTATAAAACAAAAGTAAATAACATAGTGTCTCATCCCAAATTCTAAAAGGAAATTTCCATAGTTCCATTTATCTCTATAGCAACTACACCGGACGGCCATCACCAACTCTGGCCACGAACTGCCACCAAGCATTGCCCATACCTCATCTTTCTTCTCATTCTCTCCATTTCAGATGAAGACCTAACCTTGAAATCATCGCCAAACTGAGATGAACACAACCATGAAACCACATATGAGGAAGAAAGGGTTTTTTGAGGTTGAATTTGAGATTCAGAGGCAATGCGTTGGTAAGAAATGGTTTAGGGTCAGAGCCTAGAGGTAATCATGTGGTGGCGTGGTGATGCTATGAACTGGCTATGAATTGGGTAATAAACGAGCGGCGAAATTGAGGAGTGTAGGGCTTTTTTAACAAAGATATATGAATATATATATTTTTAATAAAATAAAAAAAAATTACAATTATTGTCCTTTTGAATTAGCAAAATTATAGAATAGGTACTTTTTTAAAATGAGTTTCACTCTTTATCTTTTATTTACATGTTTCCCTCTATTTTTGTCCTTTACACTAACGGGTTTTAAGTTTTTCAGTTAAGTCACCTTATGTGCATTACACATTATGGCATTTTAGTCTTTTTACCTTCCTTTAAAGACTATTAGTGTAGTTTTTGTAATTTGGCCAAACCATTTTAGAATAATCATTTATGTAATTCTTTATAAGTGAGACCTGACCATTTTATGTAATTCTAGAAGGACCATCACTTGCAAATCCTCACCACCACCACTCAAGCATCCCTAAACACCAGCCAACACTTATCCTCCAAAAAAATCCGATACTTTACTCTCCAACCTTCCAAACACTCCGACATTTCTCACTTTTTTACATTTTCCTGCTCTAATAAATCCTGTATGATTAAGGTTTTCTCCACCAGTTTTTCGATGCGTTGACTGAACAGCCGATCCGAGCACCGGCTTCGCCAGGGGCGGACCCACATAGTTCCCATCGGGGTCTCGGGACACCAATGTTTTTTTAAAAATTACTTAGAGACGATATATTAAATTTTGTAAGGACCCTATAAAAATTAATACTTGGAACCCATACTATTAAGGCTGAACTAGTCTAGTGGAAAGTCCCTTGTTTTTTCTTTGAGAGGTTGCAGGTTCAAGCCTCACCATACCCAGTTTTTGTTGTTTTTTTAATATTCTAGTCAATATTAGTTATTTAGTTAGGGTATTTGTGTTTTTTCTTTAGTTTATCCCATATAACCATTATCACTTTAGTTTATCCCATATAACCATTATCATCATGCAACATATATAATGACAACATGAGTTTTACATATACTTAAATTATTTATCTTGTGTATGTATATTAATAATTAATCATTTATTTGTGTAAGAGGTAGTTTTTCATGTCTTGGTTATTCATGTAAGACCATATATATATAGCTTACGCTTATGTTTTTCGGGTATGAATAAAAATGAATTAAAAGTGTATGTTCTATCTAGTTTCTAATCTATATTCTTTCTACTTACTCGTTTCCGATGACACCATATTTTCGTGTTTTATTATGTTCCTCCTCTCGACCCGACCCGAATAACGACCCGACCCAAAAATTTTGTAAACCGAAAAAATTGGGACCCCATTTGACAAAAAAATCCTGGATCCCGCCACTAGGGCTTCGCATTGGTGGTTGATGGATGAGTTGTAGGTGGTTTCCCAGGATTTAGGGTTTGGGAAAGTGAGGATGAAGGAATCATGGGTTAAGGACGATGTGGGGTGTCGGAGGAGAGGGGATTTGGCCGTAAAGGTGATTAGGGTTTCTACTGGTGAGCAATCGTCGGGTGGTGTGGATTTAGTTATCGTACTCTAAAGCCGCCGATGAGCTAAAGCCGCCCGTGACGATTCAGCAGATTCCAGTAACATCTTCGTCGTCAAGTCAACCAAAGCCGCCCGTAGGAAAAATTTGAGTCTTTTAGTGCAAATTTATAGAAATTGAAAGTCTAATTTTGTAAACAGGAAAAATTTTCAAGGAATTGATGAACCGGGTGAAATTAATCTAAGAAAATTGGGCAAGGTTGCATATTTATGCATACAATGATTAGGGTTTTCAGAAATTTGTTTAGAAGAAATGAAATTTATGTCTGAATTGCAAGATTTAAGGTGGGAAATTGGAGATGAGGTAGAAAAAGAAAGAGTCGTTTAAAGGTGGGTTTCACTTATAAATAATTGTACAAATGATCCTTCTAAATTGATTTGACCAAGTTATAAAAACTAGTTATTACACTAATAGTCCTTTAAAGATAAAAAGACTATAATGCCCTCACGAGCAATGCACATGAGGTGACTTAACTGAAAACCTTAACATCCATTAGTGTAAAGGACAAAAATCGAGGGAAACATGCAAATAAATGATAAAGACTAAAACTCATTTTAAAAAATGATTCATTCCATAACTTTGCTAATTCAAAAGGACAAAAATTGTAATTTTTCTAAATAAATAATTAAAAAATATATAATTTAATATTTCGTATATCCTAACTATTTGGAAATCCCAGAATTGCTATCCGAATCCAAATTTCTGGATATTCGAAATTAATGATAGTTTGGATTCGGATTTTCGGATAATTCGGATGTGGATTCAGATTCTTTTGAACACCCCTATCCACAAATAGCAGTGTATTCACAATTGAATGCACGAATGCATCATTGGTAACAAGTCGTGTATGCAGTGTGAATACTCTAAAACATCATTAGAATCCAGATAGTGTATTCACCTGTACTAATCACACTAAGGTGTCCTAATTACAACATTATTTGCATCAATCTAATTTTTCTTTAACATGGGACTCCAACCCTACACCTTCAAAGGAAGAAGCACTTATATATAACACACTAAGATATCATTGGCCTAAATTCTTTTGGTAATTTACTAACTACCCTATATATATGTTGCTTATGATGTTTCACTTAATTAAAATAATGGCTCCTCATGATTCTTTAATCGTATGTACCCAACCGGTATAAAAATGAATCACATTTAACACAAAATTTGTCGATAGTAACTCTTGTTTAAATCCAGACCTATATACACACGGGTGGTTTAATAAAGTTTAATAAAGTTTAGTCTCCTTATTGGAGTGTATCACTTGTATAAAACAATGTTAACGACGGAGATCAAATATAAAAAAAGGTATAAACATTGATGCGTGTTTACAAATTATTTTAAAAACTTGCCATGCTTTGGATCTTATTATATCATAATTGCTATATACTTACTATAATTAATATTAATTGTCGATCATCTCTAAACCTGGGCCAGTCAATAGCAGATTTCTCTTACCAAAACCTTTTTTAACCAAAGTTATATATGATATCAAGCTTGAAATGTAGAATTTAAAACAAGTGCTCAATCTCTATATTTTGTAAGTTTTACATTATGCTTTATATTTTGCAATAAAGTAACATTTATTTAATTTTGTTATTGTGATTACAATGTAAATTACTGTTGTGATTCGTTTAGGTTAACACATATACTTTTTTTAATTACCAGGTCTATGATATTTAACAGAAAATGTTATCATACAATTAATGAAATGAGACGGATATAAATAATATATATATACTAGTTTTAGAGCCTGTGTCACACACGGGATAATTCAAATTATAAAATTATAAGTAAAACAAATAATTACATAGCGTATATGAAAAAAAATGTATTACATCTATGCTTATATCTATACAATGTGTACATAAATTGATTTTATTTATATCACAAAATGATTTTTTTAAATGAACTTAATAGAAAAAATGTCCATGCAAAATCGTACTCGAGAATGCTTCTTTCTATTGAAAAATTCATTCTCGATGTCATATATATATAATTGAAAGAATTTTGGTTATGAACCAATTTCAAAAATAAGACTTCTCATATGATTGTAGTTCTAACTATTCAACCTAAATACAAAAGAGGCGTTAACTTTATTGATATATTTATCAATTTACTATCCATAAAAGGAAAGTAGCATATTAAATTGTAGCAATGGATGTTCTTCAAAAACTATGTTTTTCTGAACTACACCCTAAAACTGATTTTGATAAGTTTTAGAATGCTTATTGACAACATAAAAAATAGCATGTTAACTAATTCAATTTTGTGAATATTTTGTTTCATTTGAGCATAGTTTTGCATGACATGCTTCCCATACAACATTTTGATCACCATTGAAGGAAAAATTAATGTTGACATAAATATTTCAAATTTGATAAAAGTTAGAAGCATTGATAGGCATGGGGGTGGCATTCCGAAAGTGTTCGCAATCTTTTCTTAAATTTTAATAGTTGAGGGGAAAATAGTCAATTTGCCAAATCCTGAACCTTTTGATTATTTCAAAAAATGCCCTTAAAAATAAAATTGAAACCCGAATCATGTTTAAAATTCTAACTTTCATATTTTTGATATTTTAAAGTCAACACTTTGAATTCATAACAAATTTAACGATAAATCTATTTTGCATTCTCAAACTTTTAAAAATACTCAAAATTTTCATTTTTGACCCGTAACAAATTTTGACCCAAATGTAGTTAACTTGTACCAAACAATGTATTTACCAACTTTTGACCCGTAAAATCAAATTTAACTTTCACAAAAAACCCGAAACAATTTTCACTTGAGAAACATGATTTGTTGTTGATTTTTGGAATTCATCAAGTATTTTGAAATATATAGTAAAATAATATGTTAATATTTATATTTATAAAAATATATAGATATTATATAAATATAGTGTAAAAGGAAAGTGAATAATTATTGATTTATTACATATATTATGGTATATTAGTTTTGAAGGGAAAAAATTTGTGAGAATTAACCAAAACATTACAAGTGTCCACATTTATTTTACTTTATTAGAATATATATATATATATATATATATATATATATATATAGAGAGAGAGAGAGAGAGAGAGAGAGAAATTAACGTACAAATTAAATTAGCGTACTAACTGTGAGAATCAAGTAGTGTAATTATATATACAATATAAAGTAATATATAATTATATATATATGTATGTGTGTATATATATATATAAGAGAAGGTTCGTGTGCATTTTAGTATTAACATGAGAACGTAGTAAATAATACCAATTTATAAAAAAACGAGAACGTAAGAAATAATATCAACTACAATATCAATCTACATAAACAATTATTTATAATAACAAAGAAAAAAACCTAAAAGTTACAACAAAAAAATCAAAATCAAGAACAAAATAATAACAGCAAATACCAATAAATACTTATATCAACAAAAAAAGAAATCTAATAATAACAACAAAATATAAATAAGCAAATACTTATAATGTCTCATAATCGAAAATTAGCAACTACGAACAAAAAATGACAGCAAATACTTATAAAAATAAACCTAATAATAACAGCAAATTGGTTCTCACTATTTTCATGTTAAGAATAAAATGTATTTGATCATGTTTATATAATATATATAGAGAGAGAGAGAGAGAGAGAGAGAGAGAGAGATTGATGGTGTACTACAAGTTGATGGATATTGTTTATAAGCGTCAAGGGAACTATTGTTTGTCAAAGAATCCATATAATATTGATATAAAAAGCAAGCAACTTTAATCATACTTGACCTTTTCGGTTAAAATAATTTTTGTAATGTAGCAAATGCAAGGGTGCCATCAGTTTCTTCTTTTTGTCGTAATCTGCTGACATGAACAAAAGCTTCTTCTTCAGTATCTTTAGCTGCTGATAGTCTTGTCTCTCAAGTTTGAGAGCCCAAAAAAATAACATTTCTTTTTTAGAATACAAATTAAGTGCAGAAACAACATAAATAGAACTAATAATCTATTTATAACCCTACTACTTGGAAAACAAGAAAACTTAAAAGATAAACATAAAACTATTAATTAGACTTTGACTCTAGCCTAAACTTCTACATTTTTCTCTTAATCTCATTCAACCACCCCTCTAGAGATTACCATTCGGGCCTTTTACGTTGGTAATTGCACCGAATTTCACATGGATACACTATATATTGATTCCATGTATACTTTAATATGTGTATGTATATTTAAGTAAATACTTTAGATTATTTAGTGCATTAGTTGATGATTACAATGTGGATTCAAATATTGTATTCATCACGAGTAGCTCAAGGAAAACGCAGCATTTAATTCATATCAACTATCAAATTACAGATATTTTTACAAAGCTGCTTCTGCTTAAAAAATTCATGTTCCTACAGTCCGAGCTAAAAGTTGCTCCCTGCCTTTAGCTTGGGGATTTACGGGGAACTATTATAGCACAATATAAACTGCCATTGTTTAAAGCAGTGTGTGTAAATAGTTTCTATTAATATAAGCCTTTATACAAAATCATAATCATTGAGATGATCAATACAATTAACAAATTTCACAAATACTCTGCACATTCTCTGATTGCTTGTATTGACCCCTCGCAAATATACCATATATTTGTGAATTAATTTATTAGAAGCTCGATTTTATTTATCCATGAGTACAGTTCAACTCATTTTCGAAACCACTATACTCGTCGAAAATGAAAGGGTCATTCAATGAAGTGTGTTCAGGAGGTCAAATCAACAACATAAATATATAGCCAAGATCAAAGCTGAGTAAATGTTTAATAATCTATTTGTTTTGTTATCTAATAAGTGAAAAGACTATGAAACTAATACTTAATATATATTGAACAGAACTTCTATTTTATCTTTGTTGTCAAATTTTACTGAAAAAGGGCTAGAATAATGAATGGTTTTCCCGATGTCAATCTAAGAACTAGAAGCAGATGCTTAGGACAAAAAGAATCAAGTAAACAATACCATGTTGATTGAAGTAAGTGAAGAATCTTTTCATTTTCAACTCAAAATCTGACAAACATACTTTGTGTTTCTATGTAAATTTGGATCATAATCAACCGTATTCTTTAATTTATAGATTCCCCAAAACCAACATCCTTTTTATATGTGCACATGGTTCTATGATCCAAATGGTGTATAGTAGGACCTTCTACTGTTGTATATGTTATTAAAAGATCCAAGTTCAAATTATATGTACTGTTAGTAGAGATTAATGTGTTCATTACGTTGGTTTTTGAGTAAGGTGATGGCGTAAGTACATCCAAGATGGACTATACGTCTGAAAATCAAACAACTTTATAAAATAAGTTCAAATGGGCACAATATTCCTATACGCTCATATAAATCGGTCAATAGTATATATTCTCAATGCATTAAGATCAATTCTAGCTACTAGAGTACTAGGCGCTGGTATCATCTAAACACAAGGACATGCCACTACCATAAATGACATCCAACAAAGAATCGGATAACTATTAATTAAACATGTACTCGATCTCATAGTCTCATGTTGTAGTTGTGTTACGGGAATTTCCTAACAGCACAATGTTCATTGTTTTAAGAAATTCTCGCCCCTCTATCTTTCTTCTTCATTTATAAAAAGTTTCTTTTTTCTCAATTTTAATTTTTCTTAAAGGCCTATATTTATTATCATTATGGTTGCGCTACTAAACTTAAACTAACCTTAAATTTACACAATTTAACCTTAACAAATGTAGCTTAATTAGTAGTATTCAAGAAATCATGAAAGCACAAAGTCCAAGATATTTAAATCTTTTAAACAAATAGAATTATGAAGAAGACAACAAATATGTGAGGTTGGTGAATGTATAGTTTTTAGTTCTTTTTCTTGTAAAAATGGAATAGAAAAAAAAAACACTAGACTCACAGTTTGACAGGCAATATTCTTTTATACAGTTCTTCAAACATTTATCCTTTTTTTTCTCTTCATTCTTGTTAATATTATTTAATTTTTAAAGGTGGGGAAGAAGAAGAATCCCAAACAGAAAACGACACGAAAAGTTTTGCTTTTTTTCGAAGGGCATTTGGACAAGTGAGTCAATGCCAATTATGTGTGGGTGGACATATAAAGTTATCTCCCTTTTCCACAACCTTTTATTTATACAATTATATTGTAGTTAGAAATGCATTAACTCTAGAAGTTTTGATCATATGATAACTTTTAATAAATATATTTTATTATTTTTACCAAATAGATTAAGAAATCTGAATTATATTACGTTATCTTAAAGAAACACAACAGTTTGTTATTTACTGGGAAGTTTGGGACCATGATCTGGGAATTTTCTTTATTGGCTTATAGCTTGCACGCGTTTACCATTCTATACCTATACCTTATGTTGTTTATATTAAAAACCTGATATTTCTTTTTATGAAAAGTTATTTATAATTCAAATTATAATTATAACTCATTGATAAATAATTATTTTTTATTTTCACTGTCAAAGGCAAGTTCACATTAACCAAGAACTAGCTTCGTTTTACCTCTGATTGCGTGGCATATGACGTGTGATATGTGCAATTTAAAGGTACTTCAATCTTCACAAGCACCCATGGGGCCAGGAGAGTTACGTTAGAAATGATTCTACCTTTTCACAAAGGTAACCGGTTAACAATATATGTGGCGGTGAGAACACATTCTCCCCAAAATCGTGTAGATAAGTTAGCTTCAAACCTTAGTGCTTAGGCTATTTTGAGTAGATGCCGGTGCTTGCGTTCTCCAACTCCATTTTGTTGTGGAGTGTGTGGGCAAGTAGTCTTGAGCACCATCCCTTAATTATTATAAAATTTTATCATATCAATTAGACGTGAACTCCCCACGATTATCACATCCAATCCTTTTGATAGACTTCCCAAATTGTGTTTCATATTTAAATTTTAGCAAGAAAACCCAAACCGCTTCACTAAAATCATTACGGTAGTTAGGAAATAACCAGCTCCTGAAAGAGACGGGATCCGATGTTTACCCCAAATGCCATAGTGTAATAATTCAAAACAACCATTGGTTTTAATATCAACTTGTAAAATAAGGAAGTCTAGTATGTTTTGCTTTTGAACAAGAATCACATAATTTATTAAAAGAAGCATTATTCAAGAAAACTATTTTGAGTGACCGGAAGCGTGACACAATCTTTTATGCCAAGTATCTCTAGTAACCATCATTGCCTTTCTTCCTTCTTTGAATAACCCTATACGGTACAAATGTAACACCTCGAAAATTTCCTACTAAGTTTGGACCTCAAATAACAACTTTCAAAGTTAGAGGACTGAAATGAAAATTCTGAGTGTCTAGACCCATCACGCTACGCGATGAAAGTTCAACAAAATCGAGGAAATGACGGTGTCGCGCTACGTGATGGCCAAACCAACTGGACCATCGCGATACGCGATGCCCACGTTAAGTAATCAGGTACATGTGTCAACACGTGGCGCGTTTTTACAAGTTGTGGCGCCGCGATACGCGACGGCCACAGGAAAGCCCCATCGCATATCGCGATGGGAGCCCGAACATGCCTATAAAAGAAGGTGGGCTACGGGCTTGAGCTCATTCCATCCCAAAACACCTTCGCTTATAAAAGACACAAAGACATAAACACAAGAGACACACATACACACATTGTTCATTAAACATAAAGATTGGCATGACATGTATAGAGATAACTAAACATTGCATTTATAAAGATTAAGTTAACATAAGTTATTAGTAGTAGGTTATCATTAACATAAGTAAACACATATTATACACTAGTGGTTATACTAAATATCTAGTAATTACAGTGGTACCAAAATACCAGATTCTTAGTTCAAAAACACCTTATTACTACTTATTATAGATTATAAGTACTAATACAACCAAAGAAACCTAAACAACTACTCCAAAAGATCTTGTCCGCCTGCATTGAAGTTGATGGTGTCGATCCTATCCGGCCAGGTGTACACCAAAACCACCATATCAACGCTTAGATGGGCCCATAACAGATCGAGCAGCATCGCAGCTACAAGGAACAAGCACGAACACGAACTTGATTAGTAATCGAAGTTGAATAGCCAATTTCACATTTCCTAACACTATCATAACTAAAAATTGAAACCCGATTCATACCTGAGAATAGCCGGGTGTTAGCGTAAATGGTAATTAACCATGCCATTAGGATGAATTGATGACGGTGAGATGAGGACGGCGGCGATATGATCGACGGCGATGATGTTAGGGTTGTAAGTTGCAGGGGGGGCTATATTGAGCCGGAGTTTGGTTTGTGGGTGAAAATACATTATTGCCCCTGAAACTAACGAAACTGACAACCGTTAATAATGGATGGGCCCGATTGCAAAATAAGAACCCCACAGGATCCATATTTGTGAAATAGCCACCACAGGATTGAAAGCTACGTTTTAGGTTTCACCACATGAATCATAATTACAATTAACTCATAAAAGAATCATAACTATTAATGTTTTAAAAAAAATACGCATTTCTTTAATACAATACTCGTGGCTAATATTTCTAAGATTTAAAGAAATGTCAACATACTAATTGGTACAAAAACTTTATTATGAAACCTAAATGCCAAAGCTCAAGTTAAACCCCTAACTGTACAATTAATTGACTTTAATAAGGTCAAGGTCATTATTCTACGTCAAAATAAGCACACACTTTTGTATTATTTAGAGCATTATTTAATATTTATCATAGTGGATTACATCAAAGCATACTATAATATACAATATACTTTATTTTTTATTGTATTATTATTAAACATAGTTTAAGTGTTTATACAATTGTGTGTGACGTAAGATCCCTTAAAATAGAGAGATTAAAATTGAAAATGAGAGATTAAAATTGAAAATGTGTATTCATGAATTTAGATGATGGTTTTTACCCTTACAAAAATCTATGTTTGGACCTGATAAACTATTTTTAATTTTTGGATTACATTAAGAATTATATTTACACATACTTGTTGTAAATTGGTAACTATATGGGATTGTGATAGTTGATAGATATCATTTAACTATTGTTAATGCACTAAAATTCTTGATCATTGTCAATTAAACTGGTAAGATATGAAGCATTTTATGGTGTACCCGATATTATAAAAAACAAATTCACTGTTGCTACCAGCGGCCGGGGTGAATACATTTGGAATAATGGTCGCATGTTTAATAATAGGCTCACACTTGTAAATTGACTGTGGATTGCTACAACGCTTACATCATAGGCTTGTGATGGAAGCACTCCAACCTTAAGGTGTCTTCCATACGGCACCATATTGACGTTTTTTAGAAAATTTAAACTTTATGGGCATCTGATAGTATCAACAGAATCAAAGATTAAGAACTTGAAGAATAATAATAAAACTGACTTTATGGACATCTGATAGTATCAATAGGATAAAATGGCTAGGATCAAAGATTAAGAACTTGAAGAATATTGAGAAAGGAACTGACTTTTAATTCATATGCATAATAATAAAATATATAAGTTACAACACCATTTAAAGAAATGAAGACACAAACTAACTACCCGCTATTGGTGGTGGAACCACCCACCATCCTTTATCTTGTTTACCATGTACATTAACAAACTAATAAACAATTGATACTAATAAAGAAATAAGACGTTATAAAGGTGCTATCTCAAGCATGTGAACCCACATGTACATACGTGGTGAAGTGGCAAACCATAGCATTTTGTGAGTCCGTCAGTAACAATTGTTTTCACGTTCGTGGGATAAACGAAGGAAGCAACTCTTGTTTAGTACTTAGTAAGCTTAATTTGTTTATGTATTTTTAAAAAGTCTTACTTATTCTTGCTATTTTCATGTTACGTTTACTTTCTTTTGTGTTTTATATATATATATATAACTAGAATTTATATATGGCACGTCATTGGATGAAACTGGAAGCAATAAAAGTTTCATTGCTGCTGGGCTCTGTGAAGAAAATAGAACTCTACGGTTGGGCCTTGGATAGCCACAAGCCCACAATAAGATGAATGATGTGGGCTGTGTAGCCATATCGGTGGATCCATTCAGCCCATTGAACATGCTATGCACATATTAGATATAGCCATATAGGGTTTCGATCAAATATAAACAAACTTAACCTACAAACCGTACAAATCCAGAAAAAGAAATAAAATTGTGCGGTGGAAAATCCATAAATTAAATATTTCTATCAATTCCTACGGAGACGATAATGGTATCGAACGGACTCAATCAACTGAAATTGAGACGGACGTCGATTTGAATGGATCAGCTGAAATTTTTAAGAACGCAATCAAGTGAAGTAATAGAGTTTACCAAATCAATTGAATAAACCAAAACATGTTAATCATGCGAAATCAATTGAACAATTGAAGAAACTGAGTCTATTAATGGTGCGATATTAATGGATGAAAGAGACGAACATGTTGCGTTTCAATAATTACTCTGGGTATACACCATAGTTACTCTACTTATAACACTCTACTTATTAAAAACCATGATGTAATCATGAAATAACTGAAGCCGTTGAACAATGGAACATATAGCTAGAGTAATTATGTCTCCAATAGTTACTCCGCTTATAAAATAACACTAGATATTTACTCTTATAAAACAACTATTGTAAGTAGAGTATATTTGTGTTTTTTAAATAAAATTATTCTTATAACTAGAGTAATTATTTTTATAAATACCGTAATTATTATTTTATAAGTGGAGTACTTATTATATAAGTAGAGTAAATAAGTTGAGATATTTACCATATTGCCATATCATTTTTTGTTGATTCTTTTGATTCGTACATGTCACACCCCGATCAAAGGCGGTGGAACATGCCGAGGTGTAACGATTGTCCATAAGCACATGACACTAATTAAAGTGACGGTATTTAATAAACTCATTTCATTTCACAACATCGAAAATGTCACATAACAATTATCCATAAAATAACCATAAACAAGATATCACAAAATATGGAAATTTGATATTGTTCATTTTTATTAATATCCTAAGGTCGTTTATGTCGTTTTCTTCACAATCATAAATCAACCAAGATGCAAACCTGCAACATTTCATAAAATAAAGTTTGTCAACACAAAGGTTGGTGAGCAATTCATAAATTTAATCATATTAGTATATAATAAAGATAGCCACAAAACTTGCATACGAAACGATAAATAAAAGTGGTAATTTGGATAAATAGATATCGCTAAACACATTAGAGACACCTAGCTATAAAGGGATGCCAAATAGTCTAGGATTTTATAGTTATCGTTAATTGCATTACGTTAACGACACCTTGCTATAAGGTTTCCAAATAGTCTAGGATTTTATAGTTCCACCAACCAAAAGCGATGAACACATAGGCATATAAGCATAGAACACCAAATCGAGCAATTATTTAGATAAAGTATACAACTATGTTTGTGGTTTAAGATTTAAATATAAAGCATTTTGTTGAATACGTATGAAATATCACCCCCAAAATAAAGGATGGAAAATAGGGTATGAAGTACTCACCTTCAAGTAGTAAACTTGAAAGATGATAATTTGGAGATTTGTCGGAACAACAAGTTTAACGCACAATGCCTAAAAAGAAAAGAAGTCTTGAATTTAGAAAGGTTGTCTTGAAGGTCTTTAAACAAAATAATTGTTAAGAAATGTAAATAATTAAAGTTCAAGGTTTTAAAATGTAACTATTTAAGAATTTATAATAATAACCCTTTAAAAATGTAAGTTTGCTCGAAACCGGGTTAAAGTATCTAACCTTAATATTTACTCAACCTATGTTAAGTAATAAGGTGGGTAAAATGCAAGAATGCAAATCCCTTTGGAATAAAGATACTAAAACGGTTTTTTTTTATCGAGTGTTCGGGTTGTCGGTTCGGGTCTTGATAACTGGTCAAACCCAAAGTCAACTTTCCAAAATATTGAATGTTATTAGATAACTCAATAAAATTTAATAAGACTTAACCAAGTATGTAGTTCCATTGTTTTAGAACTAACAACGCACGTTAAGCGAGTGTTCGGTTTTGTCGGTCCAAACTTTGTTATGAGATCAAGTTGGATCCAACATTTCCAAGTACTTAAGAAAATATTTAAAAATCAATTTTTGTAACTATTTTTAAAGAAATATACAAGTCTTGATGACTAAAAAAAACACACTTGTGTGCTTAAGTGAGTAAGAATCGGTTTGGTTCGGTTTCCATCTCACAACAGGTTCATAGATGGTTTCCACATGTCCAAACACTAAAGAACTTGTATAATAATGTACAAATAAAAAATACTTTAAGTTTTACAACCAAAAGTTAACAATAAAGTCTTTAAACAAAAGTTCGGTTTTCGGTTCGGATCGTGTTTCGGGTTAAGACCGAGGTAAGATTCTACAAACCCATAACCATAGAATTTGTAAAAATGATTTTAGAAACTTAGATCTAACAATAAGTATGTTTAAACAATTATTTAACAAAACTAGTAACAAAGTTCGGTTTACGGTTAAACCGAAGCATAGACTCTTAAAAACCCATAACCATGGAACTTGTAAACATGACCAACAAACTAAAATAAGCAAGATTAATATGTATGAACAAGTTATATAGATGTATATATCAAGGACACGAAGTCCTTCATGAAGCCTTGCCTTATGAGGTCCGAAACCTCACCGACCGGAATCGGAGAAGTAACTACCAAAGGTAAAAAAGGGGTGTATATTATATATATGTTGCACAACCATAAATAAGTATTAATAAGGCTACATAAACTAATTAAGATGAAAGATTAAAAACCTTCAAGAATACTTAAGAAGATAACCTTGAATCTTTGATGTTTGAGAGAGTTTTTTTTTTTTTTTGGAGTTGTAGCAAGGGAAAATGAAGAGGAAAGGTGGTGTATATATAGGGTAATGTTGGTGGTCAAATATGGGTGTGAGACACAAGAGTTTTTCATGCAAAATGGATCAAGACAAAAACACAAAACAACAAAAATAAATAAATAAATAATAAATAAATAAATAAAAATAAAAACAGGATGTTTTCAAGACCCAACAAGTGTGAAACAATATTGTAACATAAATTCATCATTTTGATTATAACATAAGCTTCGGTTTACAAATCGGATCGGTTTACATAATAAACAAATACAAAAACGAATACAAACAAGACCCGAAATTGACGAATGTCACAGTACACTTCGCAGCTTAAATCTATTTATTTGTAGGGGGGGGCGTTACTTAGAGTAATTTGTATGCTTCAATTGTTTGGTCGAGTTCCATGTAGTTCTTAAAATATCTTAACCGTGTGTGTGTTTTTATATATTTATAGAAGGACTCAAATAAAAACTGTAAAGTTATGTGAAATTTGGTAATTTAATTTTTTACTTTAATTGTTAAAGGGTATTTGTGTAAACTTGCACGTTTTTATATAGCTAATTATATATTTATTAATCACTCTTCTCTCTCTCTGAAATCACGTTACCCTCTAGGTCTTCAATCGATCATGTTACTTGCTTTCACCACCTCACAAATGTAATCAAAGAGACTTCGGATGATTAATTCAATTCAATTATTGTTTCCATAAGATACGTATGAGAGTAGGAATTAATTTAGAATTCTTTTGGTTCATATAAAAATCGAATATGTAATTTATTTTTCTCTACTAGGAATTCTTGATAAAACAAGTGTGTTGACATATTCTTCTAGGTTATTATCTTCTCCATGCTAATTACGTATATGTAACGTATATATCCGTATTACATATACGTAACAGTAGCACGTAGTGTAACATAATGTAACCTATAAGTAGCACCGCTTTACATATACATAACACTAAGGGTACACATACGAACACTAAGGGTACATATTCGAAACAAGGCGTGATTTTGGTTTTGTAAAATGGCTTAAGCTAAATGTAAAATGTATAATTGATTTCTTAATCATCTTTCTTATTCTTCTATATATATATATATATATATATATTTGTATTTAAAAGTTGTAAATCCATAATGGCTATGGTTATAGGCATTTTGGTTATGGAAAGAAGTTTCAACTATTTCAAAAAATAATTTTTTTTGGTCTCAACCCTGCCTTCCGATTTAGCAATTGTTGGAATGATTTGATTCTGAAACCAAGGTTAATTTTGGATTAGATTTTGAAAAGGAAATAAATATGTGGTTTGGTTACATTATTACGCTTTCCAATTTAAAAACTAAAACTTTGATGGTGGAAAGACGAGTGGGTAGAGAGAAGAGTGAATGTGAGAATATTCATGGTGCTTTTCAAAACAAAGATTATTATTGTTCCAAACTTGCCCTTATAGGAATCTAACGTTGGAGCCGTTGATTAGATCCAGATCTAGGGTTTGCTCGTCAAAACTGGGTAGGTTATCGCACTAATAAAGTTATCGATATATCGCAGTTATCATAGTAGTTTAAGGTATCGCATAGTTTAGTTATCATCTTAGCATAGTTAAGTAATCACACAATTATATTTAATGTGTAGTCTAGTTATTACCTTAGCATAATCATCGCTTAGTTAAGATATCACCTTAGCTAAGTCATTGCAGAGGCATAGTTTACGCATAATCTTAGTTGTTTGGTTAGATAATGAACCAACTTAGTCATGCGAAAACTTCAGAGTGCGATAACTAGTGGCGTGCGATAACTAAATCAAGCTAAAATAAGACCAAACGATAACTATGTAATGCGAGAACTTGTTTGTGTGAGAACACTGTGTAAGCTATTACTTGTAGTTCTCGTCTAGTGTGAAGTTGATAGTTTTGTGTGTGAATCTTGTACAATTGTCAAAGCATTCGGCCAACAAGGCATTATTTTTTAGAAGTTTGCTCATATAACGTGATTTTCTAGACCCCCTTTTTATATTACATTTTGGAGCGGTTTGCATACTCACAAAATGATTAAATGAGATGTTGGTTTTGACTTATAGCCAATGCTATAAAGAATGATTAAGTAACTATGATATTAATGGATGGTAAGATTTCATGAAATGAACCTAATAAAGTAACTATGGGTATGTGCAGGTTTTAATAGTTACAAGATGAATATTATGATGTACATTATAAACATAGGGGAAGTTTTGTGACCATTGTACTTGTTTATATTTTAAATGGTTATGTTGGTTATGGTTATGTAAGCATAGGGAATGCGGCCCTTGTATGTGTTTACACTATACAATTGGTTTTACGGGACATGTGCAATGATAGTGATGACGGTCATTGCCCAACGAGGCTAATGGAAATGTTTAGGCACTCATACAATATATAAACCTAGAGCATCATAATTGCAATGTTTGTTCATGTTTTAACTTTTCAATTCATGTGATGTGGTTTCATGTTCGCGTGCGAAATCGGTTTACAAGACTCACTATATCATGTTTAAGAAGTCAAAATAATGGCATGTTGATTAAAATGAATTGGAACGTTTCTCACATGTTACCAAAAATATTGATTATGAATTTTGTGTTTGAATAAGAATAATAGTAATAATAATAGTAATAATAATAATAGCAATAAGCATTTAATCCCGCGAATAATAACATTACAAAGTATATCTATTTTTATTTAATTAAACATATAGAAAACTCGACCTACACACCTTTACAATAAATTTTATAGCTAAAGAAAATAATTACTTTTCTAAAAATAAACTAATAAGAAAACGCTCCGTAAAAAATAGAGGGATGAATAGTTTTTTTTATCTTTTAATTCAATTTTAACGAACTAATGATTTTGTTAAACTCTTTTCACAACTTACAAGAATAATTACAAAAAGTAAAGAGTTAAGGGTTAGAGGTTCAAATAAATGTTAATTAATTCACTCAACGGATTTACAGAGGTTCAAGTAAATGTTATTAATTCACTTTAGGTCCTCTCTCTGATCCTCGATTGAAAGTTTTCTTCACTAGTTGTCTCCTTAAATGATAGGGATCACCAATACAAAAGTTTCACTCTTCAAAGGAAGTGATAACATTCTTCACCATGCACACCAAGTGCTTAGCTTTACAATTTCTTCTAATCTCACTATATCAAGAGTGAGTTTTTATCCTTTTCCATGATTGCTTCATATACTTTAAGATTCCGAATTAACTCATCCATTTGTAGAAAACTCAAATCTTTTAATTCTTTTATGGCCGTCGCCTTAGATTTTTTTTTTCACACTGGTAGGTTTTACCAAAAGAAAGTGGGTTCTAGGTGTCTGACAAGAGTGTTAATAAATTTTAGGTGTTCCTCTATCTAAGATGGAGAAATTGATCTAATGGCACACGAGGTCAGTGGCGACATGCAAGTTGGAAATAGTCAGATCTGCCATATGAGATGGCTGGATCCAAGATTCCTCTATCTGAGATGGAGGGATTGAATCCCATATTTTCATTTTTAGCAAACTTACTATAATATAAAATATATGTGTAACAGACTAACATCCCGAAAAATCCTATATTAATTTTGGGCCAAAGATGCCAACTTTGAAAGATGAGGGATTTAAAATTTCTTCAAAATAAATAGAAAATATAAAATATGGAGGTGAAAGCATCCATATTGAAGAAATAAGAAAAATGGATTCATCCCATATGAAAATGAAGAAAGTTCATCCCACATGGAAAGAATGAAGAAAGTTGAAACATTCCACATGAGTATAAATAGGAAAGAAAAGTTTCCTCCCACATTGAAAAATGATAAAACTTGAAGACTCTTTATAAGAAAGAAAGTTTTCATAGTAATATTTTTATATGTCAAGATGCCCCCAGTAGTCCTAGCGAAGGGTGCGAAGCACCCGACGCGAATGCGCACGGGCACGGGCTCGGGTGATAGGCGCTCTTTGCACTTCGCACGCTCGCATCACCATTAGCCGCTTTAGTATTTTTGGAAAGTACAAGGACTAAAAGTAAAATCTGAATTTTGATCCTTCACGCTACGCGAACGGATCTGGATTTAAGTCAAAACACATAAATCGACATACAGTGGCTTTGCGCTACGCGAAGAACCAAGACATGATTACTTCGCGCTACGCGAAGTAATTACTATGCATGTATGACTCGTGTGGACACGTGGCATCACGTGTCAGACCACGTAGCGCCACGTGGCGAACCAGGCGATGACTCATCAAATTGTATGGAGGTTCGCGACGCGAAGTAACTTAAAAATTACTATAAATAGGAAGGCTTATGGCACATTCCATCTTACACCGAAATACTTTCTCTCACACACTTAGCATCGTTTTGCGTGCCGGTTCTCGTAGTACGTGCCAAGCCTCGAGGTTTTGACGGTTTAAGCCTCAGTACATGATATAGAGTAGAAGTGCTGCTCGTATAAACTTAGGCGTATAAACTCCGAATACCCGCGTAAGATAGTTGGGGGTATAGCCCAAACCATGATCATAATTATGTTTACATAAGATTTACACATACAAAGGTTATAGCTAAAAATTGTTTCTTCATGATTAAGAAACATAAGCTTTTACATACTTGAAGATATAGTCAGAAATAGTTTCTTCACAATTAAGAAACATTACATGCAAGAGATATAGTTAAAATTTATGTTTCTTCGTGATTAAGAAACGTAAGATTTAACATACAAAGGTTATAGTCATTTAATGTTTCGTCTTGAAGAAGAAGCCTATCAATAGATGTTTCCTCATGAAAAGGAAACTCAGCACATGATTTGTAAAATAAACGGAAAGACAACAGGTATAAATATTTCATTCAAATAAATGATCAGTCAAGGTTTAAAGCTATCAAAACCACACTAAAGGTCTGTAGTTGGATCAAGAGACGATCCAGATATTTATAAACCTATTTTATTATAGGTCAATCATTATTCATTCACAAAGGTTTTCAAACGAGATCACCACATCATTTAGAAAAGACAATCACAGGTGAATATGTTAAACCTTTTACAGTCAATCATTAAGATAAACGGGTTGTTTATCTTAACAAGTCAGTCAAATGTTTATATGAGATTACGTGATCTATGAATTAAGGCATTACGTGATCCCTAAGTTACAAGGTAGAAAATAAAAGCAACTTAGACCGAGTACATATGTGTCTGGATCAAAACATATTTGTCTAGCCTATCAATCAAGGCTGTGTGGCCTTAGGCTAGCAGTCATAACAAAAGTTCTCCAATGGGCATCATTCCCGGAGAACCATAATTACGTGTGTATGGCAAGTGGCACAAGTCCTAGAAATAAGAGACGTTTCTGCTGAGTGTGTTCAAGAAAACTATATTGTCAGTCAAAGACTTATTAAATGTTTTTACAGTCAACGATTCACCAGCATATCGCTGACGTATTTTTTCCACATTTCAGGGAAGCAATTATAATACAGATAGCAAGGAATTTGAGTTACTCATGGAATAGATGCTCACTAAATGAAGATGTATCAGTTTTTAATTATTAAAATATTACGAACGAGATCAAACAAGGTTTTCAAATCAAACACTTGGATATTTATTATCCGAGAAGTTTTCAAAATAAATTAATATTTTATTATAATCAAAGTGTTCCGCTAAATAACCCACAACCTTGATATAATTACAAAACAGAACTATGGGTCATACGCCTAGGCCCTAAGTCGAGGTGTGACAATATGAAATATCATAGTGGGTAACTTGAAAATGAGTGAAACCCTTCATATGAGATGGAGGGATTAAACTCCAAATTATCAGTTTTGGCACACTCACATGTGTGGTCTTGGTCACATGGCGTACGCACTTTTCTGAAGAATAGAGACGAGAGATTCATGGCTAATGAATTTTACTCTTTGCGTTGGCTGCTTAATAATGGATAATATGTATTGTATATTTATCGTTTGTTATAGTTAGAGAAAAATTTGTAAAATATGTTGGTTTTTTCAACTTCGGTAAAGTGATAACTATGGAATAGCATGCTCATAGTAATTCAATTCAACTTGCTGGCTACTAGTGTTTGTAATATATTAATCTTTTTAGAGGGGAAGGGGCACTCATGGGTATTACCCATGCACCGATCAATACCGCACTGTCATCTCATTTCTACATTCATGTACCCCCAAACCACACAATCACAGGCGGCGCCTACCCACAAGTACCCTAGAACATTTTGTGTTTTTTGTTTTTTATAATCTATAACAAATAAAACAATTAAATATAATTAAAATTAAAATTTCATTAAAACTAAAAATATAACATAACTAAAAACCGGAAAAAAAATATGACAATTCAAACCAAAAGATTTAAAATACGAAAAGTTAGACTAAATGATCATTCGACCAATTATATTGCTCGATGATGATGTTTGTGACATTCGTCAATTTCGGGTCTTGTTTGTATTCGTTTTTGTATTTGTTTATTATGTAAACCGACCCGATTTGTAAACCGAAGCTTATGTTATAATCAAAATGATGGATTTATGTTACAATATTGTTTCACACTTGTTGGGTCTTGAAAACATCCTATCTTTATTTTTATTTTTATTTATTTATTTATTTATTTTTGTTGTTTTGTGTTTTTGTCTTGATCCATTTTGCATGAAAACTCTTGTGTCTCACACCCATATTTGACCACCAACATTACCCTATATATACACCACATTTCCTCTTCATTTTCCCTTGCTACAACTCCAAAAAAAAAACTCTCTCAAACATCAAAGATTCAAGGTTATCTTCTTAAGTGTTCTTGAAAGTTTTTAGTCTTTCATCTTAATTAGTTTATGTAGCCTTATTAATACTTGTTTATGGCTGTGCAACATATATATAATATACACCCCTTGTTTACCTTTGGTAGTTACTTCTCCGATTCCGGTCGGTGAGGTTTCGGACCTCATAAGGCAAGGCTTCATGGAGGACTTCGTGTCCTTGATATATATACATCTATATAACTTGTTCATACATATTAATCTTGCTTAATTTAGTTTGTTGGTCATGTTTACAAGTTCCATGGTTATGGGTTTTTAAGAGTCTATGCTTCGGTTTAACCGTAAATAGCTCTAAGCCGTAAACCGAACTTTGTTACTAGTTTTGTTAAATAATTGTTTAAACATGCTTATTGTTAGATCTAAGTTTCTAAAATCATTTTTATAAATTCTATGGTTATGGGTTTGTAGAATCTTACCTCGGTCTTAACCCGAAACACGATCCGAACCGAAAACCAAACTTTTGTTTAAAGACTTTATTGTTAACTTTTGGTATTTTTTTTATTTGTACATTATTGGTATGCTTAGGGTCCTATACGTGTGCTCATACGTGTTTACTCTATTTTGATTGTTCATATCGCATATTATTTATAAACTTGTTTAAAATTCACCAATATCCTAAATGTTTACATACACACACTTTCATAGTATTTCCAAGGTATCCTTACCTTAAAACGCAAAAAGTAGATTTTCATTGTGTTTTATGGATTACAAGATTAACTTGGATCCCGTTGTTTATAATCCCTTAAAGGTTGCATTTATATCGGGTTCGTAGCCCTCATAGGAAGCGAGACATTATAAAACGACCATTTGATAAAAAGATTCCAAGAATCGAAGGTGATTTACTTACATGGAATGGTGGGATTATAGTGCTCGTTTTCTAGGCCACAAACCATGTTATACATGTCAATACTTTAAGTAGTCGAATGCGAGCGTTCCGGTCGCCATCCTAATTTTTCGGTGTCAAAACAATAGAACTATGGTGATTCGTGGACTAGTGCTTTGACATGACGTTGTATCCCGATTTATGGTATTATTATCGTTATTTGAGTCGAAAACATGAAAAAGTTGCGGTGATTCGTGCATATGTTTAGACTCCAACGTTGTGTTTTATATTTTTTTTTTGAGTTGGAATATCAAATCATGGTGGTCATGTATGATTTTCCGACTCAATAAACCTCAAAATCTCAAATTTTTAAGCTTTAACCCCTCAAAATCTCAAAATCATTTACGATTGTTTCCGGTTTGTTGTTTATACACAAAGATTTATATTTTATCTAACACTAACATATACTCCTCACTAACTCTAGGATTCACAATCAAAAAGAAAATTTAACTTCACCTTATTCTTATTTTATACACTCTCATATCCATTTCTTTTTACCTAAAACTTATTCCATTTCTTTATAATCTTTTAGCATGCCTCCATTAAGACCGCGCAAGAGCGCCAACCGACGTATGGCTGCTTTTATCGTCAAGCAAATGGCCGTTGTGATTCTCGAACTTGTAACTCAAATCCAAGCTACCCAACCTCCTCCACCCGTTGTTGCACCCGTTGAACCCAAACCCGTATCCTACCCATATAAGCAATTTACTAGTGCCAACCTAACCAAATTCTGGGGTACGAACTGTGCGACTACCTTGTTGCAATGGTTCGAGTCTATGGAGAATGTGTTTAGATATAGCGAGTGCCCCGAAGCGAAAAAGACAAATTTCGCTTCAAGCATGTTTAGAAAAAACGCTCTAACATGGTGGGGTAGTGTCATGCATCTCCAAGGGTCGGAAACGGCTATGGCTCTTCCATGGTCCGACCTCAAGGCACTCATGATGAAGAAGTTTTGTCCTAAACACGAACTTCAAAAGCTTGAGGAGGAATTTTGGAACCTCAAGCAAGATAGTGGTGATAACGCCGCTTACTCACTCCGTTTCCACGAGTTGAGCATTCTCGTCCCTCATTTGGTTACCCCGGCTGAGCGTGAGCTTGAAAAATACATTGGGGGTTTACCTATGCAAATCCGGGACTCAGTCATGAGTAACAAACCCGTGAATCTTGAGGATGCCATTACTCTAGCCGGTGCGCTATCGGAGAATCATGTGAAAGCGGGTATCCTAACCCTCAAGAAACCAAACGAAAAAGCCAAACCCGAGCCCGCACCACAAGCCAAGGTTGAACCCGCACCACAAGCCATTAACTACTCCAACTCTTCCCGTCACAACAATAACAACAAGAAGAAGAAACCCAAAACCAACTACCGAAACTATGCCGTTACCCAACCCCAACCTCAACAACAAACCCAAATTCCACCCCAAACCCGAAAACCCTATACCGGTACCGCCCCACTATGCAACATTTGCCAACTCCATCACCCACCAAACATGCCTTGTCGCCATTGTACCATTTGTAACCGACTTGGTCATCTCAACACCACATGCCGATCCGCACAACGAACCCAACCAAACCAACCAAACCAACCAAGAACTTTTCCCCAAAATACTCAACACCGATACTACCCACCAAACCAACCTCAACAACCCCGAGCTTGCTACAATTGCGGTGACCCTAACCATTTCCGCAACAATTGTCATCGCCTCATCCTTATTAACCAAACCATAACCGCACCTTACCACCAAACTCAAGCTTACCAAGTTCAAACCTACCAACCTCAACTTTCCCAACTCAATGCACCACTCATCCAACCCATCCAAGCCATACAAGCACCACCTCCTCCACCACCGCAAGCACCTCAAGTCAACCAAGGAAATCAAGGACGAGCTTTCATGATGAATGTTAATCAAGCTCAAGCGGCAAACGATGTTGTGAACGGTATGTTTTTAGTGAACCAACATTTAGCTTCCATTTTATTTGATACGGGTGCCGATAGAAGTTTCATTTCTTTGAAATTTGAGTTGAAAATTACCGTGTCTTGAACCAAGCTTTCCCGATCGTTTTCTGTTGAGTCGCCAATGGGAACTCCATCACCATAAATTCCGTCGTCCGCGATTGTACTCTCGTTCTTGCTAACCATAAATTGTCCATCGATCTCATCCCAATGCAAATGGGAAGTTTCGATGTCATAGCATGGATTGGTTATCTTTGCACCGTGCCGAAGTTGTTTGCTTCGATAAATTCATTGGCATTCCGCTTGTCAACGGTAAAATCCTTAAGGTCTTCGGAAAAGCTACTTCGAAAAGGCTTAATCTCATGTCGTGCTCTCAATCGCAAAAATACTTACGCAAAAAGTATGCTCCGCTCCTAGCTCTCTTGGCGACAAAAGACAAAAAGGAAAGGAAAATCCAAGATATTTCTATTGTTCGTGATTTCCTCGATGTCTTTCCCGACGATGTCACCGGTCTTCCACCCGTTCGTCTGATTGAATTTCGAATCGATCTTGTGCCCGGCGCGATGCCCGTGGCCAAGGCTCCTTACCGTTTAGCCCCGTTAGAAATGCAAGAATTATCGAACCAACTCGAAGAACTTTCCAATAAAGGTTTCATTCGTCCTAGCTCTTCTCCTTGGGGCGCTCCTGTTCTCTTCGTGAAAAAGAAGGATGGTTCGTTTCGTATGTGCATCGATTAAAGGGAACTTAACAAACTCACCATAAAAAATCGTTGTCCCTTGCTACGAATCGACGACCTATTCGACCAACTTCAAGGCGCAACTTGCTTCTCTAAAATCGATCTTCGATCAGGTTATCATCAATTGACAGTGTTCGCGAAGAAGACATTCCAAAAACCGCTTTCCGTACTCGATATGGACATTTCGAATTTTTGGTTATGCCCTTCGAGTTAACAAATGCACCCGCGGTGTTTATGGACCTCATGAACCGCGTTTGCAAACCATTCCTCGATAAATTCGTTATTGTCTTTATTGATGACATTCTCATCTTTTCCAAATCCAAAGCCGAACATGAGCATCATTTGCGTTCCATTCTCGAACTTCTTAGAAACGAACGAATTTATGCCAAGTTCTCCAAATGCGAATTTTGGCTGGAGCAAGTTCAATTTTTGGGACATATCGTAAACAACAAAGGTATTCATGTTGATCCCGCTAAAATTGAGACCGTTAAGGATTGGAAAACTCCAACGACTCCCACGGAAATTCGATCCTTCCTCGGTTTAGCCGAATATTATCGACGTTTCATTCGAAACTTTTCCAAGATCTCTTTGCCTCTTACCTCCCTCACTCATAAAGGAAAACCATTTGATTGGGGTTCGAAGCAAGAAAAAGCCTTTTGTATTCTCAAGGACATGCTTTGCAATGCTTCCATTTTAACCCTTCCCGATGGAAACGACGATTTCGTGGTATTTTGCGATGCCTCTCATCAAGGTCTTGGTTGTGTCCTCATGCAACGAGGTCAAGTCATCGCTTACGCATCAAGGCAACTTAAGGTCAATGAGAAGAACTACACGACTCATGATCTCGAACTTGGTGCCGTTGTTTTCACTCTCAAAATCTGGAGACATTACCTTTATGGTACGAAATGTGTGGTTTTTACCGATCATAAAAGCCTTCAACACATTTTTGACCAAAAAGATCTCAATATGAGACAACGACGATGGGCCGAATTACTTAGTGATTACGATTGCGAAATTCGTTACCATCCCGGTAAAGCGAATGTTGTCGCCGACGCCCTAAGTCGAAAGGTTAATGTTAAATCCATTCTGCTTCTAAGCGTTGTCGTTCAAACCGATCTTCAAATTCGAATCTTCCAAGCTCAACGTACCTCTGTTGAAGAAGGTAACATGTACGACGAAATGTCATGTGGAGCCGAACTTCAACTCGAAACCAAACCCGATGGTCTTTTGTACTTTCTCAATCGTTTGTGGGTTCCAAATCGCGATGACCTTCGTACTTGTATACTCGACGAAGCTCACAATTCACAGTATTCCGTTCATCCCGGTGCGGATAAGATGTATTTCGATCTTCGTGCTACCTTTTGGTAGCCGGGTATGAAAAAGGACGTAGCGTTATTCGTACCTAAATGTCTTACTTACTCAAAAGTTAAAGCTGAACATCAAAGACCTTTTGGTCTACTCGAGCAACCATCGATTCCCGTTTGGAAATGGGAAGACATTGCTATGGACTTTATCACTAAATTACCCAACACCCAAAAGGGCAACGATAGCATTTGGGTGATCATCGATCGTTTGACCAAATCTGCTCATTTCATTCCAATCCGCGAGAAGTATTCTGTCGAGCAGCTTGCTCAAATCTATGTTCGAGAAATCATGTGCCGACACGGTTTACCATTGACTATTATCTCTGACCGTGATGCTCATTATACCTCTCATTTTTGGCGTTCACTTCAAGAAGCTTTGGGAACACCTCTCGATCTTAGCACCGCTTATCATCCTCAAACGGACGGTCAATCCAAACGTACAATACAAACTCTCGAGGATATGCTACGAGCATGTGTTCTTGATTTCGGTGGGAATTGGGATTCTCACATTCCGTTCATAGAGTTTTCTTATAACAGTAGCTACCATTCGAGCATTGAGATGGCTCCTTTCGAAGCTCTTTACGGTCGTAAATGTCGTTCTCCGATTAGTTGGAACGAAGTCGGTGAAGCTCAAATCATGGGACCCGAAATGGTTCAAGAAGCCACCGACGTTATTGATCGAATCCGTAAGAACCTCCTAGCCGCTAGAAGTCGTCAAAAGAGTTACGTCGACAAACGGCGAAAACCGATCGAATTTAATGTTGGCGATCTTGTCCTTCTAAAAGTATCTCCTTGGAAGGGGGTAGCCCGTTTCGGTAAGAAGGGTAAACTAGCTCCTCGTTTCGTTGGTCCATTTAAAATCCTTGAGCGTGTGGGAAAAGTAGCTTATCGACTCGAAATACCGGAAGAACTTACCGGTGTTCATCCGACATTTCATGTTTCAAATCTTAAAAAGTGCTTAGCCAAGGGTAATCTCCATATACCTCTCGACGAAGTACATGTCGATGAGTCGATGGTCTTGGTTGAACGACCCATTGAGATCATGGATCGCAACGAGAAGAGAACCAAGCGTAGCCGTATTCGATTAGTCAAAGTTCGATGGGAATCACGGTGCGGCGCGGAATTCATTTGGGAACGAGAAGACAAAATGAAAGAGAAGTATCCACATTTGTTCGCAGCATCGTCTTTGTCTTAATTTCGGGACGAAATTTCCTAAAGTAGGGGATACTGTGACATTCGTCAATTTCAGGTCTTGTTTGTATTCGTTTTTGTATTTGTTTATTATGTAAACCGACCCGATTTGTAAACCGAAGCTTATGTTATAATCAAAATGATGGATTTATGTTACAATATTGGTTCACACTTGTTGGGTCTTGAAAACATCCTATCTTTATTTTTATTTTTATTTATTTATTTATTTATTTATTTATTTTTGTTGTTTTGTGTTTTTGTCTTGATCCATTTTGCATGAAAACTCTTGTGTCTCACACCCATATTTGACCACCAACATTACCCTATATATACACCACCTTTCCTCTTAATTTTCCCTTGCTACAACTCCAAAAAAAAACTCTCTCAAACATCAAAGATTCAAGGTTATCTTCTTAAGTGTTCTTGAAAGTTTTTAGTCTTTCATCTTAATTAGTTTATGTAGCCTTATTAATACTTGTTTATGGTTGTGCAACATATATATAATATACACCCCTTGTTTACCTTTGGTAGTTACTTCTCCGATTCCGGTCGGTGAGGTTTCGGACCTCATAAGGCAAGGCTTCATGGAGGACTTCGTGTCCTTGATATATATACATCTATATAACTTGTTCATACATATTAATCTTGCTTAATTTAGTTTGTTGGTCATGTTTACAAGTTCCATGGTTATGGGTTTTTAAGAGTCTATGCTTCGGTTTAACCGTAAATAGCTCTAAGCCGTAAACCGAACTTTGTTACTAGTTTTGTTAAATAATTGTTTAAACATGCTTATTGTTAGATCTAAGTTTCTAAAATCATTTTTACAAATTCTATGGTTATGGGTTTGTAGAATCTTACCTCGGTCTTAACCCGAAACACGATCCGAACCGAAAACCGAACTTTTGTTTAAAGACTTTATTGTTAACTTTTGGTATTTTTTTTATTTGTACATTATTATACAAGTTTTTTAGTGTTTGGACATGTGGAAACCATCTATGAACTTGTTGTGAGATGGAAACATAACCAAACCGATTCTTACTCGCTTAAGACACACAAGTGTGTTTTTTTTAGCTATCAGGACTTGTATATTTCTTTAAAAATAGTTACAAATTGATTTTTAAATATTTTCTTAAGTACTTGGAAATGTTGGATCCAACTTGATCTCATAACAAAGTTTGGACCGACAAAACCGAACACTCGCTTAACGTGCGTTGTTAGTTCTAAAACAATGGAACTACATACTTGATTAAGTCTTATTAAATTTTATTGAGTTATCTCATAACATTCAATATTTTGGAAAGTTAACTTTGGGTTTGACCAATTATCAAGACCCGAACCGACAACCCGAACACTCGATTAAAAAAAAACCGTTTTAGTATCTTTATTCCAAAAGGATTTGCATTCTTGCATTTTATCCACCTTATTACTTAACATAGGTTGAGTAAATATTAAGGTTAGATACTTTAACCCGGTTTCGAGCAAACTTACATTTTTAAAGGGTTATTATTATAAATTCTTAAATAGTTACATTTTTAAACCATGAACTTTAATTATTTACATTTCTCAACATTTATTTTGTTTAAAGACCTTCAAGACAACCTTTCTAAATTCAAGACTTCTTTTCTTTTTAGGCATTGTGCGTTAAACTCGTCGTTCCGACAAATCTCCAAATTATCATCTTTCAAGTTTACTACTTGAAGGTGAGTACTTCATACCCCATTTTCCATCTTTTATTTTGGGGGTGACATTTCATACTTATTCAACAAAATGCTTTATATTTGAATCTTAAACCACAAACGTAGTTGTATACGTTACCTAAATAATTGCTCGATTTGGTGTTCTATGCTTATATGCCTATGTGTTTATCGCTTTTGGTTGGTGGAACTATAAAATCCTAGACTATTTGGCATCCCCTTATAGCAAGGTGTCGTTAACGTAATGCAATTAACGATAACTATAAAATCCTAGACTATTTGGCATCCCCTTATAGCTAGGTGTCGCTAATGTGTTTAGCGATATCTATTTATCCAAATTACCACTTTTATTTATCGTTTCGAATGCAAGTTTTGTGGCTGTCTTTATTATATACTAATATGATTAAACTTATGAATTGCTCACCGACCTTTGTGTTGACAAACTTTATTTTATGAAATGTTGCAGGTTTGCATCTTGGTTGATTTATGATTGTGAAGAAAATGACATCAAAGACCTTAGGATATTAGTAAAAATGAACAATAACAAATTTGCCATATTTTGTGATATCTTGTTTATGGTTATTTTATGGATAATTGTTATGTGACATTTTCGATGTTGTGAAATGAAATGAGTTTATTAAATACTGTCACTTTAATTAGTGTCATGTGCTTATGGACAATCGTTACACCTCGGCATGTTCCGCCGCCTTTGGTCGGGGTGTGACAATGTTGCCGTGCCTTTCTCGATGAGATCTTTGAAAATTGTATGCTACTATCGTTTGAAAAAATTTCGTTATTAGAATCATTCGGCGGTATGAATATTCCGATATCATCGTTTGAGAAATTAGTTATTGAGGGTTTGAGTGAATAAAAATGGTGAAGGTTTGAGTGAATAAAAATGATGAAAGATTTGAATAAATAAAATGGTGAATAGTTAGTAGTATTTATATGCAATAATTATAATTAATTACACATTTATGTTTTCCAACATTCATATATTTTTCCAAAGATTTGCCTGCAATTTGGCAATCTATCTACACAGGAGGGGGTGGGTTTGCTTTATGGTTTTGAACCCATGAAGCTTACCCTCACATGTGCCCCCTCCCCTCTTAAAAGAAGTTGTTTAGTTTGAATTATTGATTTCAACGCAATACTTGTGAACTATCCTATTATATTATATGCATTTATTGAATTACTGTGAACACTGAACATGCTATCCCATAGTTATCACTTACCAAAGTTGTAAGGTTATGTGTAGGGGGGCTACAAAATAAGGGCATTTTTATCACGTGGTTAGCAGATGGGCGATTTTCATTTTAGGGGTGTAGTGGTGTTATAGCCCTTTGTAGCCCCATTTTATTATTATTTTAATACACATAACACATAAATAAGTCACCAACTAATGATGATTCTTCATCTATCAAAACACTAGAAAAACCTCTAGTGTTGACCCTTCAAATTACAAGTAAGATGGTTTGATGATAGCGTGTTAAATCACTTCTTTTTGCTTTACACTTTTAGTCTCTTCTCTAGATAATTGATGCTTGATAAGATTTGAATAATGGAAGAGATTAGCCTTGAAGTGTGTGTGTGTGTGTGTGTGTAAATGTTGTAGAGCAAATGAGTGAAGACTTTGTTTGAATAAATCTTCTATTTACCGCTAAGTATGTGAGAGACAAGCCTGACTGTTGCTTCCACGGTCGCTTCAAGCGACCATGGACGCTCAGTCTACTTCACATTTGTTTTACCAATATGAACATTATGTGTGGTCATTGCCTTGATATTTTGACTTCTAATGTGACCAACAGACATGAGAACATGTCCCCGCCACTTCTCACTTCTTCATAATAACACAACCCAAGTATTTCACTCATTTGATTAAACATACTTAATCATTTTCAACCAAAGCTTCAAACCATTCCATATTTGAGTTTGACTTGCCCATTTGGTAGATTTGGCTGTCCAATGCATGAAGAAAATGGAAGACTTACCAAGAGTGGATAAGCCTTTTAAATATTTGAAGTTCAATATTTCATATTCAAACAATTATGCTTAAATATATCTTTAATTCATATAAATGAAGCCCCTAAAATCCTATGTGTCTCGATGTGGTCGCTCTCCCTTTTATGAAAGCCACCAGATTGCTTATTTTTAAATGGAGGCCTCTCATGGATTTAACCCAAATTCATGGGTATGGGTCTTACCAAAACCAGATTGCTCTTAAACGGGTTATAACATCTCATTAAATTAAAAATTAATCTTACCAATTATTTGATATGAAAATCCTATAAAATATGGATATACTAAAATTTAATATCCAATTTAAAAAGAAAAAGATATTATTTATAATTAATAAACAATTTTATAGTAAAAAACATAAGCGGGTCATGGGTCACCAAATCCAGATAGCTTTTAAACGGGTTATAACATATCATTTATTTATAAAAACCTTTCAACATCAAACCCTAATTATATTATTAACTTTCTTACAATAAAGAAAATTAAAATCCAAAAAATAAATATTAAAAAACAAAAAATGGAAAACAATCATTCTCTAAAGCCATAAGATTGCTTTATTTGTAAATGAATGATTCTTACGCATTTGACCCGAATTCACGGGTAAATGTCTCACCAAACTCAGATAGCTTTTAAACGGGTTATAACAACTCATTATATTAAAAATTAATCTCATCAAATATTTGATATGAAAATCCTATAAAATATGGATATACTAAAAATTAATATCCTATTTTATTTAAAAAAAGATATTATTTATAATTAAAAAATAATTTTATAATAAAGAAAATAAACGGGTAATGGGTATCACTAAACCCAGATAGTTTTTTAACTGGATTATAACACATCATTTATTTGTGAAACCATTTTATCATCAAACTTCAAGTATATTAATTATTAACTTTCTTACAATAAATAAAATTAAAATCCAAATATATATATATATTAAAAACGAATAATGTAAAACAACCCCCGTAATACGGGGGATAAAATCTAGTAATTTTATAAACTTATCCTATGTTTATAAAACTAACAACCTATTTAACAAAGTTGTTAATTAGTCTTTAATGAATTAGTCTTGTGTAGAAATCTTGGTTTAACATTTGTAGACATAAACTTGATAATCTTGATCTTCGATGTGTATAGTCTTGATTAAATTTTATGTTGCTTAATTATGACTACTGATGATCAATCAAGTGTTAAGGGACATGTGTGCGACATATAGCTAGTTATCAATGATGAGCTAGAACTAATTTATGTCACATTGTCTTAATTAAGTTATTATCAATACATTAAGATCATGTTTGGGATTGAGTTTGAAAAATGCATATTGGTTTATTGGTGTTTTTAAAAGGCCAATAAGTTAAAACATGTTTAACAATCATAAAAATCTTTTTTATTTTAGCTTTTGAAAGAGTTAAAAAGCAGTTTTTCAAAAACTTCAAATCCTGTCTTTTTAAATTGGCATTTTGAAAAAGCAAATAAGCCAATAAACATTTTTCAAACTCAATTCCAAACATGCTCTAGGATTGATTAAAGTTTAAACCATTGTTTTTTCAACACCCTATAATAAATGCCATTAGTATTTTTATTTTTTTAGAATTCATGAATTCGAACGTTTCTCACAAGTTACCAAAATGTTGATTATGAATTTTGTGTTTGAATAATAATAATAATATTAATAATAGTAATTATTATTATTACTTTGGCTTTTTATAGCATTCACATTAGAGACTATATTTCTATCTCTACAATTTATCTAAAAAAACACATGTTTCTTTAAGTTTTCTTTATTTTTTTTTTCAAAACCTTATATATTACACTCTCTGTTTTTTTGTCTTACTTACAAACATTTATTTTATTATTTTTTTTCTTTTCTTATACACTCAAAAATATATAGAATTGAATATAAGCCTCTAATTTAAAGTGTACTTTAGTTTTCTATATATTACAAATAATCTAATATGATGGTATTTTAAAGCATTCATAAGGGGTTCTCTATGTTATATGAGTGCGTTCATTGTTTCTTAGAGCATTCTCATCCTGTTCCTTATTCCTATATTCATATATATCATATAATTACACTAAAAACATTATATTTCTCTTTCCTGTTCAATTAAATAATATTTTTTATACCTTTTTTATTACAGTTTTCTCTCTCCACCCTATAATTTACAAAAAAATCATTACCTTTTCCCAAAATTTACAAAAAATCACTACCTTTTCTCTCTCCACCCTATAATTTACACTCACAACCCCACCCTATAATTTACAAACTCTCCTTACATAATTTTAGGGGATGGGTTGGGAATGCTCTTAGGGTGTGGTTGGAGTGGTTGTGAGTGGAGGAGAGAGAAAATATTATTATTCATTGTTTAATTTGGAGAAACGCTGCTTATCAAGAAGAGAAGAAAATAGTGATTTTTAGTAATGTTTTAAAGCCTGTACGTACCGGCCGGCTGAACCGGTTATACCAGATTTTCGTAAAGCAGCGGTATTTAGAGCCCTGTATTTTTGGACGGTTTGCTAGAACATCGTACCGCCGGTTTTTAAAAAAATACCGGTTTAAACCGGTTTTAAATTCAAAAGATTTTTAATATTTTTTGTTGCCCATATTTTTTAGAAATAACTTTTAACATAACGGATAAAATTGAAACGAGTAAAATCGGTAAACGACGATTTGTTCAGTCAACCAATCATTGTTGGTTTGTTTACATCTTTTGTAATTGACTAATTTCGTATACAAAGCACAAAGTTTCTATCTGACTCGACCATTGTTCATGTGTGATATTTGAATCAAGTTTGATGTTTGTTAATGTACTTTTGGGTTATTTTTTAAGTTAAAATTGCATTTATATGGAGCTACAAGGTAAATTCTTCAATCTGGTTGAACCTCTCGGTACATTTCAGTTGAACCGGTTATACCATTTTTGAACTAAATCTGATACAAGTAAAATACTGGTTTTTAAAACATTAATTTTTAGTGTAATTTTAACTTTGAAGATGGAGAACCGATTGAGAATATTCTTAGAGCATTCTCATATGGTTTTCCATTTGCAAATATAAGATTACACTAAAAATCATCACTTTTCTCTTATTTTTACAATCAAATAATACTTTTTAAAACTTCTCAAAAAAATAATACTTTTTAAACATTTATTGCTATGTTTTCTCTCTCCTCAAGCAACAACACTTTCAAATAATACTAAAAAATTAAAAAGAGTGAACAATGCTTCTCCAAATTTAATCATGAACAATAACATTTTGTCTATACTCCACCCACAACCACTCCAAACACGCTTTAAAAAACAGGAAACACTTTCACATGATATGAAGAACCCATAATGAATGCTTTTAAAAAACTTTATTTTTCATTTTATTTTATATAGAAAATATGATTATAAGTTTATAATGTGAATACTATGATATAATCATTATTCGCATGAGTGAATTGCTTGAGCCTCATGTTTTGTTTTTTTTATCCTTTTGTCTTCATCTAAAAACTTGAAGACCGTTTCATAAACACCACAATTTATGGAAAAGAAAAAAAAATGCTAAGCATGATGGTTCTTTAATTAGTGTTGGTAAATGTATTTTAGCCCATTTCAAAAATTAAATATTTTTTTATATTAAAATAAATAATATGTAATCTCCGGATCAAAATTCGAGTATATCTTGATGTGATGAATTTAACTAATAGCCCATTTAAAGAATCGTTGACCGTTAAAAAAAAGTAAATAACAAAAACCCCAATAACAATAGCATCGAGTCGTTGGACTTAGATATTATTAATTTTCCATTTCTAATAACACATTTATAAACATTATAAGCTAGAGCTCTTTAAAAACAAGACTGTTTTATTTACCCAATGAATAATGAGAAAATCCATCTTATATACAAATTTATAATAAAGAAATTTATCATATGTATAAAAATAAATGAAAAAGAAAGCACTCATATTTGTCTTCATCTAAAAACATGAAAACCGTTTTGAAAAATATCACAATTTATGGACCAAAAACAAATGCAAATCATAATGCTTATACATAATTAATTAATATTGATAAATGTTTTCAAGTCCATTTCCAAAATTCAATTATCATTTTTCACACTAAAATATAAACAATATAAATTCAGGCTTCCACAAACAAGCACCTAACCTAAAACAAAAATACAACAAGTTGGACTCATATCTTAACCGATTTTCTACTTTTAAGAACACGTTTAAAATAATATAATTTTAAGCTTTCACAAACTAGAGTCATTTAAAACGAAAACATTTTATATCTTCACAGAAAGAAATATTTTGTCTCGCAAATAATAACAATACCAAATATATATATATATATATATATATATAGGCTAAGTATAAAATGAAAACCCACTTGAGTTGTGAAAACTCTAGAAACTCATTCTCAACCACATGTTTTTAAATAATGTTTAAATCTTGTGGTTCACAATTAAAATGAATAAAAAATGTAAATATAAATATAACATTTTTTCTCTCCCGAAAACATATATAAAAATTAGTAAAAAAATGTTAAAAAATAGCAAAACATTTTTTTTATGTTTTGTATTAAATGTTACAACATATATTACATGTAACAAAAAAAAAACGATGTTACATAGGGTTTTCGCGGATTTTCACAACTCAAGTACGAGGTTTCATTTTAACCTTACCATATATATATATATTTCTACTTAATTTTATTCTAGTAGCAAAATATATTTGACTACACAAGTTTACAATAAATTTTACAGCTAAAGAAATTAAATACTTTTCTAAAAATAAGCTAAAAAGAAAACACTCTAATAAATGCCATTAATATTATTATTATTATTGTTGTTGTTGTTGTTATGTTATATATTTATAAAACGAGGGGCACACCTCGACCACACCGTCTGAACCAAATCTTGTAGCACCACCAGCAGCGTTACAACAGGTTCACTAACATTGCACCCTTTCTATTTATTTATCTTTAGGGTTTTTTTTTTTTGTAACTTTCACACAAAGCCCACCACCGCTATAGTTGTGTATTTTTTTTATTAATGTTTTGTTATTTGTTCTCTCTCATCCTCCTCGTTCAACTATCTCTCTCTAGACACAGACACATCCAGGTCTTCTTGTTCGTTTTGGACCTGCTACATGCCCACTTTTTAGTTCACAACCTATTATTATTATTATTATTATTATTAACAAAAGTTCATCTTCACCCACCACTGCAAAATTAAAGGTACATTTATATTTATACACCATTTGTCTCTGTCTATCTTTCCCCCAATTTACAGTCACACACAAATACATATATATGTCTTATATATATATATCATGATATATATATTATATGACTTTTGCCCTAACAAAAGGACTGATTTTTTTTAAGTGAACCCAACATAAACTTATAATTTTAGAATGTATCAAGTTCAACCGAGTCTTGATTTTTCAATCAATTCATGGGTGTTTCTTGATCTGGACCCACCAATTAAAAATGGGATTTTGGTGCGTTTGACATGCAATTCATGTGCCAGGATCTTCTTTCTTGATTTTTCGATTAGGGTTTTCGTGGGCTAAAATTTGTGCTATAGCTAATTAGGGCTTTTGTTTCATTTTAGGGGTTTTGTTAGTTTTGGACTTGTATTAGGTATCAGTTTCAGTCTGTCACGTTGTTACATAATTTTTGCATAATTGTTGCAGAAAGCTACAACCTTTGTGTGTAATTTTGGGGTTTTTTGTGTTCTTTAGTAATAGAAATGCACAAGGTTAATTAAAGGGTTTTATTTTTATTTATTTATTTTTTGGTGACAAAAAACTTGACATCTCAGTTAGGGTTTATGAACAAAAAGCGAAAATTTTTTTTATGCTAAATGTTTCATGTGTTGCAGAAATGGTGATATAAATGTGTATTATAACTTGTATTCTGTTAACATTTCATATTTATTTTTTTACCACTTATGACTGAGCATTTTAATGTAAGACAGAATCTAGTGAGAAGCAATGCAAGTGCTTTCTTGTAGTGGCGCGATCCAGGGTTCCGAGAAAGCGTTTGTGTATGACGAAGAGGCGAATAATGTCAAACCTGAGGCAGTTCAGGGTGTAGATGGTGTAGATAATAAATTAGACGATGCTGAAATGTCTAACGATGAACAGTTTGTTGAACTTGATGTGTCGAATAACACCCGTGATTCGGTTGTTGATAGCTTGGAGTTGCCAGCTGGCAATCAGGAATGCGAGTCGTCTTGTTCAGAACCCGAGTGGCTTGAACAAGATCAGCCCATACCGGTTTGGGTCAAGGTATATGTTTAATATGTCATTTAAGAGTTATACGCGTTAAACATAATAATGATGATTATAATGTGTTTTTGATGATATAGTGGAGGGGAAAGTGGCAAGCGGGAATAAGATGTGCAAGATCTGATTGGCCGTTATCGACTGTGAGAGCAAAACCGACACATGATAGGAAGCAATATATTGTAATATTTTTTCCAAGAAAAAGAAATTATTTGTGGGCGGATGTGTTGCTTCTTCGCCCCATTAATGAGCATCCCGAGCCGATCGCGTATAAGTCACACAATGTTGCAGTCAAGGCGGTCAAAGATTTGACTGTCGCGCGTCGATATATTATCCAAAAGATTGCTGTTAGCATGATAAATACCATTGAACAGTTAAACAGTGAGGTTAGTGAGTTGTTATTCATCAACATTACTTGGAATTAATACATTTATTGTTTGGATTTTAATTTTTATTTTGCAACTGCGTTTTCTTTTTAGGCTTTGACTGAGAATGCTCGTAGCGTGGTTGTGTGGAAGGAGTTTGCATTAGAAGCTTCTAGATGTAAATATTATTCCGATCTCGGGAATATGCTTCTCAAACTTGAAAAGGTAAATTTTTTTATATGTAAGCTTTTGAAAAGATCATGTAGGTCAATGAGTTCACAAAGTTTATTATGTGTATATCTTCATTGAAGAGTAAATGCTTCTATGTTTCATACGCGTCCGCTTATTTGTCGGTATTCTTGAATGGTAAATGTTTTGAAAACGTATGTAACACTATAATGAAGATATACTAATTATAAACTTTGTCAATTTGTGGAAATTTGTTTATGGCAGGTGTAAGCATATTTTTATAAGATCTTTTAAGTCGTAAACCTAGATTGAGCTCGTGAAATATTTCCCTAACCATTAATATCAATTTCGTCTCCAGATGATATTGCAGCATTTCATAAATTCTAATTGGCTGGAACATTCTTTTGACACATGGGCACGACGATGTCAAACCGCGCATAGTGCTGAATTTATAGAAATGCTAAAGGAGGTATGTTTTTGTTTGTGTATTGATATTTAATAAAGACGACTTTAGAATATGCATTAACATGCATGTATATTATTAATCAGGAGTTAAGCGAGTCAATCAAATGGAACGAAGTGCAAGCGCTTCCAAACTCAACAAACACTGATATCGGTTCCGAGTGGAGAACCTTAAAACCTGAGGTCATGAAGTGGTTCTCAATGTCAAACCCTTCTTTCAACACTGAAAACACTGAGCCACAAAACAATGAGGGGTTTCCAAGCCCGGATCCTCAAGTCAGCCGAAAAAGACCCAAACTTGAAGTCCGACGTGCTGAGGTGGCAGCTCCACAGGTGGACACCTTATTTAACGGGCCTATCGTGCTTGTGGGTAGTGAAGTTTCTCTACCGGAAACAAGTGAACCTGTTAGGTGGGGGGCGATTGTGGTTGAACCGGGAACGAGTAGTCAGGAAGCCCATTTAAGAAGTTTAGAAATGACCCCGACAGATAAGAATAAGTGTGCAGCGTTTATTGAAGCGAAAGGAAGAAGGTGTGTTCGATGGGCCAATGACGGTGATATTTATTGTTGTGTGCATTTGTCAGCCCGTTTTTCCGCCAATGTGGTCAAACCCGAGGTTAACTCGCCACCAACTGACGCACAGTTATGTGACGGCATCACGGTTCTTGGCACCAAATGCAAGCACCGGGCTCTACCCGGTTCATCTTCGTGTAAGAAACACAGATCTGGTAAGGACATAATGGTGATTTCACCTCCTCGACCCGAAAACAAACTTAAGAGAAAGCTAGATGACGAAGTTGGATTTCTCGAGGTTAATAACTGCAAAGAACTTGTACTCGCGGGCCATTTTGGAACTCATGACCCCGAGCCCAATGCGATGGGAATTGAGTACAATGTCGGTGGGCCCTTGCACTGTGTCGGTGATGGTGTCGGTTGCAATGAAACGCCCACCCGACACACGTTGTATTGTGATAACCACTTGCCAAATTGGCTAAAACGGGCACGAAATGGGAAGAGCCGGATCGTTTCAAAAGACGTGTTTATTGATCTTCTGAAAAGTTGTCTATCACATGAACAAAAACTGCATTTGCATCGGGCGTGTGAGCTGTTTTACAAGTTTTTCAAAAGTGTTTTATCTCTCAGAAGCCCGGTCCCTAAAGACATGCAGCTCCAGTGGGTCGTTACCGAAGCGTCAAAAGACGTAAATACCACACACTTTTTAATGAAGTTGGTTTGTAGTGAAAAGGAAAGGTTAGTTAGAGTTTGGGGGTTTAATAGTGACACAGTTGCACATATCGAAGAATCATTTAACGTTATGTCCCATAAGAATGAAGATATCATTAAATGTAGCATTTGTCCATTGGGGTTTGTTGATGATCAAGCGCTTGCTAAACATTGGGTCGATAATCATAAAAACGAAGCGCGATCGCTGTTTAAACGGTACGTGTGCGCCATATGTCTCGACCCGTTTCCAGAATATAATCTTCTAGAAGTTCATGTTAAAGAACGACACAGTGTCGAGTTTGTTGAACAATGCATGCTTTACCAATGCATTCCGTGCGGTAACCGTTTCGGTAGTCCTGACCAGTTGTGGGCCCACGTGGTCTCACATCATCCAGCCAATTTCAAGGAGCTGCAGAACGCTCTCCCGGCTCCGCCATGTGACGATGGTGATGATTCTATTAAAGTCCAGAATGTATTTAAGAATAATAGTTGTAATCAACTTGGATTACAACGGTTCGTATGCCGGTTTTGTCTGTTGAGATTCGACTTGCTACCGGATCTTGGTCGGCACCATCAAGCGTTTCACATGCTGGCCTCTGGTGGTCCACGCAAGCTAAAAGCCGGGAGACGGTTTAAAAAGGGTCTGGTAATGAGAAACCGGGGTCTTGGAGCGTTAAAGAAACTGAATCAAGAACCGTTCAGACAAGTAACCGAAGGTGAACTTCAGATATATGAAGCAAATCAATCAGTCAGTCTCGGTAGATTAACAGAATCCGAGTGTTCAAATGTTGCAAAGTTATTACACTCCAAAATTACCAAAACAAAACCGCACCCCGGTAGCCTTGAGCTATTAAGAGTCGCCTGTTCCGCATGCTGCAAAACGAGCTTCCAAACATTGTTAGAGAAAAAGTACGGAAAGTTACCCGAACGCTTATACCTTAAAGCCGCAAAACTTTGCAGTGAACGTAATGTTGTAATTGAGTGGCATCAAGAGGGGTATATCTGTCCAAAAGGATGTAACTTGTTCAACAATGATTCACATCCTTTGCTTCCTTTAAAGAATCTTCCCGAAGGTTCTGTGAGGGCCGAGGCGGAGACAAGTCAACTGTCCGATTGGCCTATGGATGAGAGCCATCATATTGTTCATTATAATAGTTACCGACAAGAATCTAGTGACAAATCGGGAATCGTTTTGTGTGATGACATCAGCTTTGGTAAGGAATCGGTTCCAGTTGCGTGTGTAGTCGATGAACATCTTTTAGCGTCTTTGCATAATGATGACGAGCGGAGCAACGCGTGTTTTTTGCCATGGGAAAGTTTTACATACGTCACAAAGTCGTTATTCGACAAGTCTGTTAATCTTGAATCACAGGTAATATAATATTATAATAATTATTAATTATTTCTTGTAATAATGGTTTCGTTTAATCATGCACATTTTTGTGTTGATAGAGTTTACAGTTGGGTTGCGGGTGCACACACTCAACGTGCTCGCCACAGGGGTGTGATCACGTGTATCTTTTCGACAATGATTATGAAGATGCAAAAGATATTAGTGGGAAATCCATGAAAGGAAGGTTTCCTTATGATAATAAAGGCCGAATTATTCTCGAGGTGATTATATTTTTGCCAACTCGCTTTCAACTTAAGTGTAATTTTTCATGGAAAAGTTAATAGTTAAGTTAATTTTAATGTTTTACAGGAGGGCTATTTGGTATACGAATGTAACATGTATTGCAGCTGCAATAAATACTGTCCAAATAGGGTTTTGCAAAACGGGGTTAGAGTGAAGTTGGAGGTTTTTAAAACCGAGGGCAAGGTAATATACATATGTGTCTAGATTTAATACCATATTGGTTATAAACTTATAGTTATTACTTATTAATTAAAACGTTAAACTTGCAGGGTTGGGCGGTGAGAGCTGGGGAACCTATCGAGCGTGGGACGTTCGTTTGTGAGTATGTCGGTGAGGTTATCGATAAAAATGAAGCTAACAAAAGGCGCGATAGGTTTGACCTATTTTCGACAATAAATAAATTATTTTATGTTATTTTAGTAATGATTGTTAAAATTCTTAATATACAGGCTTGATAAGGAAAATAGCAGCTTTATCTATGATATCGATGCTCGTGTTAACGATGTTATTCGATTAACTGAGGGGGAGGCGTCATATGCAATTGACGCCACGAAGCACGGGAATGTTTCCCGGTACATTAATCATAGGTAAAATATCAGTTTTTATTTTATTTTATTTTTTTTTTAAGTAATCCCTGCTGTTAATTGTTAATGATCATGTGATCTTTTGTAGCTGCTCACCTAACCTTGAGAACCACCAAGTTCTGATTGAAAGTTTAGATTCGGAGCTGTCACATATCGGTCTGTACGCGAGTCGAGATGTAAGAATATTAATATTATGTGCTCATTATTTATGATTGAAATTAATTAACCGCGGTCAACTGATGCATCTGTTCTCTGTTTGGTTTTATTATCATTTCTCACAGATTGCAGCTGGTGAAGAACTGACCTTTGATTATATGTATAAGGCGCCCCCTGGCAAAGGACGCAAGTGCAGGTGTGGGGCCGCCAACTGTAGGGGTCAAGTCCAGTGATCTCAAGAAGCTGCACTTGTGCGATGTCGGTTTTAGTTTTGTTTTCCTATTAATGAAATGTACTTCTGGTAGAATTTTTTACTTGTTACGTTTCGGATTGTTAGGAATGTCGTGTTAGTTCCTAGATTTAAATAAAATTTTGCGTATAATTGGGGTTTTTTATTAATATATATTTTATAACCTAAGATGTTAGAACTGTAGGAAAGGTTTGAGCTTTGAGTTTTCTTGTCTATGCTCTCCATAGAACAATGTTTGTGGACAGTGCAGTGTTTTCTTGATCGGTGCAGGTTGATCGAAATGGAAGGTCTGGGAACCAGTTCGGTTAAGGGTAAGCCTCTCTGACCCTTTTCCATTAAAACTGGCCAGGTACCGGTTGGTCTGGGAACGCGTTGGGTTAAGTCTTTTGACAGTTCCCTATTTGAGCTGACCGGCCGCCGGGTGGGGGGGGGGGGGGGTGATGCATTTTTACATTTTTCTGTTTCAAATCTTATTTTTTATTGGCAATGAAGGATTTGAGTTAGGCCTTGTGCGAAGGTTGTCGGTTCGAATCCTGAGCCCACCAGGGTTTTTGTCCCACCGTGTGCATAACGGCTGTCAAGTGGCAGTCGGCAGTATGGTTTCCCGGGGGAACCCCCAAGCCAAATCTAAAGCCAGCGTAGGCCCGGTTATGACAACATTGTCTGGCCAGAGTGGGGCATTGGGGCTCTCTAAATTTAGAGATTGCGGTAGCCTAAATATAAGAAAGTCACGATTCTAAAAAAAAGAAGAAGTCCAGTTTGCCTTTTATGTCTTTAATCGAACACGATTAAAGATCAATGAAACACTATCCTTAAAAATAGAGTGTGGCAAATTAGTTTTTCTTTTCTTATCTTTTGAGTTTTTGTTTCAAGTCAACTTTTGCCTCTTTTCTTTTTAAATATTTTTAATATCCAGCGTTTTATATAAAATCAAACATGTCGTTGTATGTGTTTATATTTATTTATAGTTTGATGTGAATTTCATATAAAACAAAGCCATGTGAATTTCATATGTTACTAGATTTACATCAGGATAATTTCAACGTTCGTTTAAGTGTTTAAATTAAACTATTTTTCTACCATTCTTTTGTTTTGCTTATTGCTATCATAATTATTGTGGTATTATTTACTTTTTATATAGGAGTTAATGAGTAAATATTCTGGAGGCCCAATCAGTCGCAACCACATGCACACACGGCCTAACTAGTTCATTTACCATAAACGCGGAACCAAACGGGTTTATGTTGATAATACGTGTTCTAATTCCATCTTTCTCTTGATCCCGATCTCTTGTTACAAATATAGTTCGGGTGCTAGGGTAATCCTGGCAATACAACTACTGTGCCCTGGGAAACAGTTGGGCTTGCAAAGGTAGCCCAAAATCTGTTTTAAGGGACCTCTGTTAACAGAAATCCTTAGTCATAACCGGGAACTACAGTTTGTTCAGTCTTGTAGCTAGGAAGGTGTAGATGGTTTCAGGTGATCAAGATGGGTTCACCAAGCGAAAGGGGCATGCAAGAAAACATGACTCGGAGGTGATGCTCGGGTGTCGGTGAACACGAGCTAGACGATGTGAGCACGGTTCCGGACCGGTTTCAACACGATTCTAAGAAGTGGCTATTGGAGCACAAGTTAAGGTTCTCGATATGAATCAAGATATGTATAATTGTTACAATTTGTAATATTCTCGTTTTGATTTGTATGCGGAATAGGTATTACGATTTCTCAAATGTATAAAAGAATATCTTTAACTGTTTTAATGATATTGTTTAATAAAATCGTGACCCATTTCCTAAATATACAACAGATTGTCAACACCTAGGTTTCCTTTCTTACAATTCAAGCTATTGGTCATTCCTTAGCTTGTGTAGGCATGTAGACTAGGTTTGTTTCTTTTTATAATTTGAGCTATAGATCGTATGGGTGTGCATGGATCGGTTTGGGACGGTTTTGAGCCAAACCCATAACCATAACAATAACCGTTATGTCGGTTAATAGATAATCATAACCATAACCGACCCGTTATGACGGTTTTTGGTTAA
>NW_027498971.1:0-89588 GCF_021521415.1 Bidens hawaiensis
TGATGAGGTTGTGTATGTTGAGCAACCTCCGGGTTTTCCTGACCCAGACTATCCAGATCACGTGTACAGGTTGAGCAAGGCGTTGTATGGATTACATCAGGCACCTCGTGCCTGGTATGCAACTTTATCGGATTACTTGCTCGAGAATGGTTTTGAAAGAGGAAAAATTGATAGCACGTTGTTCTTCAAAAGAGATGGAAGCGACATCCTGCTGGTACAAGTCTACGTGGATGACATTATATTTGCTGCATCAAAAGTCTCCATGTGTCAGGAGTTGAAGCGTTATGAAGAAAAGGTTTGAAATGAGTGCTATGGGTGAACTAACTTTCTTTCTAGGATTGCAGGTTGATCAGAGGAAGGACGGGATGTTCATTCATCAGACGAAGTATGTTCATGATGTGCTCAAGCGCTTCAAGATGGAGGACAGTTCTTCATATGATACTCCAATCTGCGTCAATCACAAATTGGGTGCTGAAGTAGACGGTGATGCAGATGTGGACCCAACTCAATATCGGGCAATAATAGGTTCTTTAATGTACTTAACTGCATCTAGGCCTGATATAATGTTTGCTGTTTGTCTTTGTGCACGTTTTCAGGCAAATCCAAAGGAATCTCATTTGAAAGGTGCAAAGAGGATACTGCGGTATCTCAAGGGCAAGCCGAAGCTGGGGTTGTGGTACCCGGAAGGAGGAGACTTGGAGCTGGTCGCTTACACAGACTCTGATTATGGAGGGTGCAATCAGAGTCGGAAGTCAACAACTGGAGGATGTCAGTTTCTTGGTGGCAGACTGGTGTCGTGGCAATGCAAGAAGCAGACTTCAGTCTCAATTTCAACCTGTGAGGCAGAATACATGCAGCATCCAACTGCTGCTCTCAGGTTCTTTGGATACAACAACAATTGCGCGACTATGGTCTGAATTTCTTACTTACTCCTATTTGCATTGATAACATAGCTGCTATCTCAGTAACTAACAATCCCGTAAAACATAGTAAAACTAAACACATTGACATACGTCATCATTTCATACGGGATTGTGCTGAGAAGAAACTGATAATTCTTGAAAAGGTGGATACGCTTGATAATTTCGCTGATTTATACACTAAAGCGTTTGACAAATCCAGATTTCAAAACCTTATTGAACTAAATGGATGATCAACCCCGAGTAACCATGCTTTTCTTGTGATATTTAAAAAAAAAAAAAAAAAAAAAAAACGTCACTAATCGCTTAAAAATATGTCGGTTACATCAGTTTGAAGGACTTGTCTTCGGATATGTTTTGGTCCTCATTTTCTATCGAGATTTTGAGGATAGCCATTAACCAGATTACTGATAGTGACCGGGGCGGTTTATGATGAGTTTTTCTTTCTTTTGCTTAAAATTAGTCGATCATACTTAGTTAGAAGGACACATACAAGTATGTGGTCGGTCCAGCTGATCCATTGGATCTTCGGGATAGCCGTTTACCTGAAGACTTTGTTTTGGTCGGGGCAATTAATGTTAAAATTTGTTTTAAGGGAAATGAAATTATTTTTCAAGTCTGTTACTTCGTAAGAAGTTCGTTAGCTATGTTTAAACGGAAAATTGATCCAACCTTGGAAAATGATAGTATACTGATTCTGTGTGCTTAACTAGTGAAGTTATTAGGCTTAAAAGGCTTTAGGACAGCCATTGTATGTCATGGTAAATTTTAATGGTGCGTAAAAGTAGATGTGATACAAACTAATTTACTTGATTTTACGTGGAAACTCCTTAAGAGTTTTGCATGTCTTCATATATATCTTTCCAAATGATAGGCAGAAAAAGCGATTACCCGGTCATACACGAGCCCATGTGTGTTCTGATTCCCGTGAAAAATAGCGTCTCAGATACTGCAGTGATCCAGATTCGGGACTTGCAGTTAATACTACTTTGAAGTCTATTATTATTCAAAAAAAAATAAAAAAATTTGGAGTTATTGAAACATTTTAGAGATAACAAAATATCAAGATTTCTCAATCTAAGAAGAAGAACGGGAACCAGAAGAAGAGTACTTAAATGTTTAATCAGACACTATGGATCGAAGTCAATTCGGGGTGACTTGGGGAAAGCCAAATACGCTTTGAGGTTAGATAGGAGACATCAATATTTCTGAGTTGTTGCCCACTTAAATTTTGAGGCTTAATTGAATATAACTCGTATCACAGAAACGATGAAAACCACTTTAAGTTATACCTGCTTACAACCTGTCTCTATATGTCATAATACAGCTAAACACGGATCTACGTGACAGTCACATACTTAGTATTATTCCTGTTCGGATCTTTTCTAAAACGTAGCAGTCCCTATCGAGACTGAAATTTGATCCCTTATACTTTAATGTTTTTAAGTTTTTGTAATTAGATAGTTTTATGATTTTTTAAATGGTTACTTAGAATTGATCATGTCATTTATCTCTTCAAGGAAAGTTTTATAACTTAATTGAAAAATGTTCAAACTGTAAGGTTAAATTTTGTAAATATATAGGCGATGTTGTTGAACAGGCGAAGTTGTGAATAACTTCGCCTAGGCGAAGTTATCTGTAACTTCGCCTTTACAACAGATCCCCTATATAAGGGATACTTAACGTCAAACTGTTCATCAGTTTTTCAAAATCCAGCGAACTTATTCACAGCGAACTTATTATTCTCCGGCGAACTTGATATTTACACCGATTACGTGTTATTTATTCCGGATTTTCACACCGATCAAAGGTTCGAGATGTTGTTTTACCATATATTAGAAGTTCTTTCATGCTAATCAAGGGTCGTTTCGACCGGTTATTAACCTCGAACCGTCGGACCTTCAAACCGATTTTCAAAACTTGTTGTTACATGTTATTCACCATACTGATCGTCAACATGTCCTTAAAAAGCTTGTTTTAAGGGTCCTTAATCGTCTAAACTAGCCGAAACATCGGATTTCGATGTTTGCAGTATCTTACTGTCGCCGATTCAGATTCAGGCGAAGTTAGGGTTTAGGCGAAGTTATCCGTAACTTCGCTTGAAGCTTAAGTTCGCCTGAGGCGAAGTTATCCGTAACTTCGCCCGAAGCTTAAGTTCGCCTGAGGCGAAGTTATCCGTAACTTCGCCTGAAACTTAAATTCACATGAGGCGATGTTGTGATGAAGCGAAGTTAACTTTAACTTCGCCTAGATCATTTTTACTTAATATTAATTAGACGAACTTAAAGCTTAAGCGAAGTTGTTCCCAACTTCGCCTCAACTTTAACTTCGCCTATACAGAGTTTATCACAACTTCGCTCATGGTAACAGAGCGAACTTGTGCTATGTCTTTATGTCGTTCTAACTTGGTTAGTTTGTTGCAGATATGGCTGCGGTAGCTGGTGCTGGAGGTGCAGGAGGAGATGATGGTGACAATCAGAGACAATTTTTCCCGGGTCACAATATGTACATTACACTTGACCCGGAGGCGAGCGGTGTGGACGATTACCGCGAGATCATAACGTTCCTCCTACGCTCGAGGATTTTTCATGCCATCACCAACACTCTGCCGATATCTCTGCCGAATATCGAAGACTTCTGGCAGACGGTTGAATACGACTGCCGTGTTGAGCCCCCGGTCATGAGAGCGACGGTGAACAATCAACAAGTTCAGTTCAATTCTGAACAGATCCGGGTGGCATTAAGGTTTGGTGAAGAGACAAGGGACGACCCAACTGAGTTCGTAGCTCCGTTCCGAGATGGAGCGTTTCTTCGAATGGGCTACTCTGGTCCATTAGGAGATGCCCAGAGGAGGAAGGGTTTCCTTCTAGATCAGTGGCGCTTCCTCATGCACGTTATGATCGTTTGCATGTCTGGGAGGAAGGCGGGCACTGACGGCATGGGTGCGACCATGCAGTCTGCAATGACTGCACAGACCTATAACAAACGTTATAGCTTCAGTCAAATGGTCTTTTACGAGATAGACAGACAGAGGAGGGCGATGTCTCGGGAGCGGTTCATTATGTACCCACGGTTCATCCAGATGATATTGAACCATGTCGCTCCGACTCTACCTCAGAGACGCCCGATCAGATACGTCGAATCAGTGAGCAAACGTATCTTTGCTCAATGCCGCACTTCGAGTGCGAGGTGCAACCCTGAACGTCGTCCCAGGCATACTCCACTGTTTGGGTTTTTAATCAACCCAGAGTATGTTCCTGCTGGTGAGGACGAGTTCAGAGATCCTCAACCGCGACAGGCGAGAGCAACTCAAGCTGTTCCTGCTCCTGCTGTGCCTGTTGTGTCTGCTGCTGAGGATATTGATCTTGACGCTGTTTTTGGAGGTCAAGGCTATTTTGATATGGATCACGTTGAAGAGGTGCAGGTCTCGGCTGCACAAGGTATGGGTGTGAGTATGACTAGAGCAGCTACGTCGATGGCTGACTCCGATTTGGATGAGATTATGAATGATGGGAGACGGTTAATGGTGTCTCGAGAGAGAACGTTTGGGAAAAGAAAGAGAACGGAAGATGATGAAGAGTCAGAAGAGGAAGAAGACATACATAAGCTGATAAGAAGATCAAGACGGGAGAGGACAGGTGCTGGCATGGGAGCTGGAGAGACTTCAAGGACTGTACGATTTGCTCCGGCCGCACTGTCTGGTATGTCCATCGTTCCTTCTTCTGTACAGGTGACAAGTACAAGCGCAGTGGATGTTCCCGTGGTGGCTACATCAACGGCTAGCATTCCATCCACCACTGCTATCCAGACGTCGACTCCGGAGATCGTGTCTCTACCGCCTCCAACGCTTACTCAGTCGGTGGTAGCTGCACGTTTTGTGGAGTCAACGGTCATTACTACTGCAGGGTTATCAGGTATGGTACCACCTGCGGTTACGCCTGCTTCTGGTGTCTCGATTTCGCCTACTTCAGACTCAGAGAGAATAGCTTCACTAGAGCGGATCGTGGCAGAGCAATCGAAGACTATTCAAAGCCTAGTGGAAGCAAATCAACTACAGGCATCCCTCCTGGTTGAGCATGGGAAAGTTATAGATGCCTTGAAGGTGTTCTTGGCATATCAGGGGGAGATGAGCTGTAAGGGCGACGAGCTCAGAACGAAGAAGAGAAACGACCGAGACGATGATCCCAATGCATCGAAAGATGCAGGTGGTGAGCTGCCAAGAACTTCTCAAGCTCTTGGTACTTCCACAGCTGGGGGGAGTCTACCGACGCGGCTGGTGGTGATGATGTGGTGTTAGTTGAGGATGACGTGATTGATGCGCTGAAGGAGCTTGACGATGACATGTTCAGCGATGATGTGTTATTTGATGAAGATGTGCTGCCGAGTGATATGATTGAGAAGATCGGTGAGCACATTGTGATTGAAGATGGGATAGAAGAGGGGGAGATAGTAGTAGAAGGAGTTGAACACGAGATCCCTGATGTTGAGAAAGCCGACATGGGTGTTGAGATGGATGAGACTGAGTGGGAGGAGCAGCCTAGGTGGAAGGAAGGCTGTGCTCATTGGTTTATTAAGACCAAGAAGCCTGCTGTTCCAGCCATGTTCAAGAAGAGTTATAACATCAAAGGCTATGCTGAGTCGAAGAAGGGAATTATCTGTTGGATTTATGATTAACAGATAAAGTTGTTTGTGGTAAAGCGTTATGATGGTATTCAATACTTCAAGAGAATGTTGAGATCTCTCAATACGTTGCCGGAATGTGAGGTGAAGGATTTGGCCAGGTTAGGCCTGATAAATAGAAGTGACAACAACATGGCAAGAGTGATTAAGAAGATTGTGTGGAAAGAAAGCATAAAAGAAAAGAAGTTTGAACTATTAAAGCCACAGAAGGGAAAGCTCGTGGAGGATACAGAAAGGGGATTGAGAGCAGATGGCAAGCCATGGATGGTGATGAAGTACAAACCGATCCGATGCATCAAGGAGGTTCCGATGAAGACTATGCCTCAAGATGTGTTGAAGAATCTAAAATGGTGGTACGTTGATTGCCAGACTGCTGAAGCCGTGATGGAAGACGAAGATGAACAAGAAGTGCTGAGGGTGTATGACCCGATGCATCTTGTTAACTTATTGAAAGCTGATTTGCAAGTGCTGAATGAAAAGAATATATTCTATATTCCTGCTTGGAAGGATGAAGCAAGGAAATATCAGCGAGTAGTCACGGTGTGTATTAGAGAAGGAGTGCACGCTTGAAGATACAGGATTACGAGACAAGAGCTGAAAGATCAAAGATATGAAGCTACTGCCAAGGGGGAGTCTGTTGGTGCATATATGTCAGTAGTTCATATGTCTAATGTCTGTAATCGAGTCTGTAATATTGTTTGTGTATTTGTTTGTAAAAGTGAAGTTGTTGACAAGTTCGCTTAGGCGAACTTGTTAACCAAGCGAACTTGTTGACAAGTTCGCCTAGGCGAACTTGTTGAACGAGCGAAGTTATAGACAACTTCGCCTGAGGCGAAGTTGTCGTGTATTTATATAGGCTTCGGGTTTACTGTTTAGGAGTTGATCGAATAGTTCAGTTTACGTGTAATTCATTGAGTCGAGTGACGTGAGGTCGAGAGGCTGTAAGTAACACGGTTCGAGTTATTAATATAACGTGTGTTTGTTCGTATCGTGTTCGTGTGTTCGTGAGCTTATATTCTACGTCCGTAACGATCTACACAGGGATTCCGCACCTGTGTATATCGGGATATCTCGTGTGATCTGTCCAGGGAACCTACAATAAAGTCAAACCATAATGATACGGACTGTCTCATTTTTGTGACACCCATCACAACAAAGGATCAGTCAACAAAGTTAAACCACAATACGGACAGTCTCATCATGATACGGTCCGTCTCATACTAAATTTTATTATTTTAAAGGAAATTAAGTCTTAAGCCTATAAAACCGAACCAATAATTATAAACTAGGTTTGAAACGACAAAAAAGTATTTATGTAAACATATTTATGGTAAGTTAAGCATCCGAAAAGATTATCAAAACCAGATCACCAACAGAGCATAAAGGTGAATATGAATACGTTCTCTCTTTTCAACGGTCATATGTTTATGGGACAAATTGGTGTTTGTCTCAGAAGAGTCAACACAGATTTACAAACATAAAAACCTTTACACGGATTCACTGACTAGCTGAAAGGTGAATGTTTAATTGTTAAACAAGCATAATTTACTATAAAGAGACAGTTAAGTTATTTGTCGTAAAAGTGAAAATCGAAAGATATCCTCTATCTGAAAGAGTTCGAATAAAGTGATTTTACTCTGATAAGATAAATATGTTATTTTCTTAAAGCTAAAAAGGCAAATATATTGTTTATCTTGAAGAGTACAAAAACGTTTATCAAATCATTATAACACAAGATAAAAAATAAAAGCACTCAGACTGAATGCGCATGTGTCTGGATCCATACATAATTGACAAGTAGCAGGCAAGTTATGCATTAGTCTCAAACTATATCTCCAATAGTCACATTTCCTAGAGATAATGTTGACTTGCGTGTGAAAGTTAGTGGTACGCCCTAGGGGACATAGTAGAAGCCCTCCAGAGTTGTACAAAATACTATATTTGTGTTGTAAACATATTACAAAAAATATTTTGGAGTCAACGATTCACCAACATATGCTGACATATTTTCAAAATGTTTTACAAGAAATCAGACATGTTAGATCAGACAAGCATTAGATAATAGAAGATTGGAGATATAGTCGTTAGATGCTATTTAATGGCTCAGATGTTTAAAATTATAAAAAAAATGTAAAATATATTTTTACAAGCATGCTTTGTAATACCAAACGGGTGTTTAAATCCCAAGATTATATATAAAACATATTTTATTTGAAAGTTTTCTTCTAAAATAATGCAACTATGATATATTTATAAAACCGGTATTAATTATTGGTCATACGTCTAGGTCCCGAGGCTTGGTGTGACATCTCACTAGCTTCTTTGTGGGCACCGTCCATCTTAGAGACCATCCCTCTCGTTCAATGGGTTGCTCAACCCAAGCTTCTGTTTAGGAGCTTCTTTCTAAACCTAAAAACAATGAGTTTTTCTTCAATCGTTACACGATAGGTCTATTCCAACGGCCACTTTTACTACCCTTCACCAACAACCTGGGTCCTTTGGTCACTATACAATGGTGGTGAATGTAGTTGTGGTCGTCACTCAAAAAAGGGAGACTATTCGGGTGCCCGTTGTCGTGGCCAACACCCATACCACCTCATTGCCAATTTTACGGAACCGACGGTCAATATGCCAATACTTGCTCAATATTGGCCGCTAGTTTTCCTCAATGGTCCCTTGTCTACTAGTTACAACTTGGCCATGATTTTCATAAATATCTTCATGTCAATGACCCCTCTGTTCTTTTTTTGTTTTTTTTTTATTTTTTATTAAAAACTTTTATGTGTATTTCACGTATTAATAACTCATCATATCTTGGAATTTTGATTTAAATAATGTTCTTTTCATTCCTTGTCAAATAAAGAATCTACTTTCAGTTAACAAGTTAACTTTATATTATCGAGTTAACACCTTATTTTCTCGATCATTGTTCTCAACTAAGATGGAAAATACTAGCATGGGGCAAATTAAAATGAAGATGAATTTATACATTGATGTGTTGTGTTTCATAACACATCCGGTTTTTCTTCACATTTTTATCGGGTTTTAGTTATTTATTTATTATTTATTAGATTTTATTTATATTTAGCATATTTGTTTATACATTTATAGTGCAAAGGAGCGGAAATCAAGGCTTAATCGTGGAAGAAACACACACGGGAAAAGTTTTGATGTGAGAGTTCGTATTTAGGAGCAAGAAACGAAAGATATTCGAGAAGAAAACTTTAGAGATTTGTCTAAGCCTCTTCATTTCTTTTCGTCCAAATTGTTTCTTTTGTTCGGTGTTATAAGCAAGAAGAATAATGTACGTGCATGCTGGATTAAAGATTGAATAGAGAAAAAAAAAAAAATAGAACCATGATGGATTTGGTTAACATTGTGTCCAGATTCCTTCAATGAATCTGGACAACCTGTATGTCCCAGTTCTTCGCTCGTCACGAATAACCAAGGGCCCTTAGCGACACGCGAGGAACGCGAAATATTGGAAAATAATCAGTCGACTATGGTTCAGTTTGGTTTCAAACTAGTTTCTCTCGCATCAGTGATTGAAATAGTTCAATTTTACTTTAGGAATCGTTTTAGACTTGGTTTGTTTTTATTCATCTGCGTTCAGTGGTGCACAAACCGGCTATTTTCAGGAAACGGTAACGGGTATGGTCAACAAAAGTCAAAACCGAGTCCAGGTACGGTTCCAGGTATAGTCAGGTATCTGACCAGGTTTTCGGGATGAGCAACTGAACCAGTACTGCAAGCAGGCGTAGCCGCCTGGGTCATCGCCTCGGGTAGGTTGACCAAACCTACCTTCATGGGTCCAGAGCTGCTCCCTCCCGCTCCACTCTGGAATGCCGTAGCATCCACGCCTGCACGAAGACAAGATATATAAGTATAATAGCGGAAAGATATGAAGTTAAAGTTATGTACACTTACGGGTCTTTTTGAGCTTGAAGGTGCGAACAGGCGGGGACGAACCCGATGGAGCCGGCCTCTTCGTACCGGTCACCGTCGTCGTCCTGGGCTGCTCGGAGGTGACAGCCGTTTCAACCTCCGGAGCAGTGGTCTCAACACCACCTGGGTTCCCCGCCGCCTCTTCACTCTCGGTCTCCGACTCAGACCGGTTCTCCTGGTCGGCGGTGGAGGCTACCTTCGCCTTGCCCTTCCCGCCAGCAGCCTTCTTCTTCCGTGCAAGAAAAGGACCATCTGCGGATTCCTCATCAGAAGATGACAAGATTAGAGGAATTCCGGCAGAGGTTTCAGCATTCAGAGGGCGAGGGTTAAATAGTCTTTTAACTGGCCGCGTGGCGCTCAGTATTTCGTGGCCTGGCGGGTAGGCCTCCACAAACCGATCCGCAGTCTGAGCAAGGATGGGCAACTCGTTCTCGTCAAGAGCGCGAGTACCCAACCGAGCGGGACCGTCAGCTTCCCGCGGATGCAGGAGGGACTGCAAGTCATTTCCCTCTGAAATAAAAAGAAAAACAGTTAGAAAAAACCTTATATCAACAAAGAAGACGGAGCATACCGTAAGGGATAAAGTTCAAACCGTATTCAAGTACGATGGGAATCTGTGGCGCATCCGCCACAGCATCCTTCCACACCCTGCTCATACTGAGCATCACCATCCCGGACTCCGGAAAACGGTAAACCGGAGTCTGGATCCGAGAAATCTTGGAGAACCATTCCGCCTCCTGGTAGTTGGAGGCGTGAAGGCTGGGGAGAGCTCTCCCGTTCTTAAATGTCATCGCTATAGGGACGACACGGGCAGAGATGTATAAGAACTCCCGCTTCCAAGACCGAAGACTGCGCTCGGCAGCGCAGATCTTCAAACCCTTGATCCGGGTGACCAGGGTATACCAGCCTTGGATGCACCTCCAGGAGTAGAAGGTCATCAGGCGGTCGACGTGGGGATCCAAGCCAAGAATGAGGCACACCCACTCAAAATGGCGGATCTTGGCGATCGCCATTGGGTGTACCTCCGTCAGGTGCACACCGTGTCTATCCAGAACACGGTATACAAACTTCGTCAATGGGAACCTAAGATTCTCATAGACGAAGAAGGCGGCATATACCCCTATTTTGCCCTTGGGGGCATCGTACACCGTCTGGTGTGGCTCCGGAAACTCAGGCTCGAACGGCTCGAGCATGAACTTCCGGACGATGTACCGGTAAAGCTCGATGGGAAGAGCACACTGGCATTCGCCAGCAGTGCTCTTATCGTCCTTATCGGACGTAGACGTCGGGTTCTCGACATACAAGTCAGACTCCTCGACGATAGCTTCTGGATCATGAGTAGACGACATGTTTTGGAGGTAAAGAACGATTTCAGGAGAATGCTCGACAGAAAGAGTATTCGCCGGAAATCGCTTAGAAGGAGAAGAGAGAAGTGAAAGTGTGGATTACCAAGGACCCTCTCCCCCATTATATACTCATCGCAATGAATGCGATGAATTTAATGCGGAGGAGAGAGAAAAGAGCTGGTGCAATGAAACTATGACACGTGGAAAAAGCAAGCTGGCAACAGCTGTTAACGGGACGCGCGCCGTAAAATCCGCACCCACGCGCCCAAAAAATTGCGCCCACGCGCCTGAAAAAGCGTCTGGAATGACCATGTACTGTCACGTTGCCATAACTTCCTGCACGTCCTGAAACTGTCAGAAGAAACCGTCGGACGACGTTTCAACAGTTTGGACTGTTCTTATCCTTTCACCAACTCTTCGAATTTCAAAAAGATTCAAAAAGATTCAAAAGTAAGCGGGATTATACCCCTTACCTTTGCAACCAAGTAACTATAAGACAGGTGCGAGTACAGTGTTAAGGCAAAACCCTTCGCATACTTAGCACCTGCAGGGAATTGAAGGAATACCTCGACAACCAAGTAACTATAAGACGGGTGCGGGTACAGTGTCAAGGCAAAACCCTTCACATACTTAGCACCCGCAGGGAATTGAAGCCAGGAATACCTTGGAAGTAAAGTAATAAGACGAGTGCGGGCACAGTGTCAAGGCGAAACCCTTCACATACCTAGCACTCCGCAGGGAATTAAAACCAAGAAGGATCTTCTGGGCCATGCTTGCGGAAACGGGAATAACATCCCCGCATTGCGGGAACGTCGAGAACTAGATTGTTTGAAGCTCCAAGATGGAATTGGTTGTTTTAACATAATTGATCACTATGTTCAAAACTACCAAAACCTCATGGAGAATCTACACAAGTGGTACTCAACGCTCCTGACTTGCGAGGAGGTTACACACCTACCCGCATCATACCCAAAGATCAAGCAGAAAAGTCGGGAATTTCTGCGTGACATTAGGGAAACTGCGGGAAGAATCCCCACGGACAACCTTAAAACTAAATCCTTTTCAAAACCCCTTGATTAAGTCCAAAGTTCACCTCACTTATTGTTGGTGCATAGATGTCAGTAGTTCATATGTCTAATGTCTGTAATCGAGTCTGTAATATTGTTTGTGTATTTGTTTGTAAAAGCGAAGTTGTTGACAAGTTCGCTTAGGCGAACTTGTTAACCAAGCGAAGTTGTTGACAAGTTCGCCTAGGCGAACTTGTTGAACGAGCGAAGTTATGGACAACTTCGCCTGAGGCGAAGTTGTCGTGTATTTATATAGTGTACGGCTTACTGTTTACGAGTTAGAGTTTTAGTTGATCGAGTTGGTTATTTACGTGTAATTCAGTGAGTCTATTGACGTGTGATCGAGAGTCTGTAAGCAACAAGGTTTGAGTTATTAATATAACGTGGGTTTGTTCGTATCGTGTTCGTGTGTTCGTAAGCTTGTGTTCTACGTCCGTAACGATCTACACAGGGATTCCGCACCTGTGTATATCGGGATATCTCGTGTGATCCGTCCAGGGAACCTACAATTGGTATCAGAGCATTTGCTCGATTTTGTGGTTCGGGATATTCATGCGGGTGTAGAATTCGTTCCATTTCGGGTATTCTCGGGACGAGTTATTGGTGTTTTTGCTCATTCTAGCCTCCTACCAGTGTGTTCAAGCCATTAAACCGTCAAAAACTTCGTTAAAATCCGTTTTTCAGATCTGCAGAAAGTTTAAGTTCGTCAGGCGAAGTTGCTGTTCATCAGGCGAAGTTGCCGTCAAGATACGTAGGGTTTCAGCGAAGATATAAGGAGAAGCGAAGTTATTCACAACTTCGCCTACCTCATCAACTTCGCCTAACTCAGCGAAGTTCTCCTCAAGTTCGCCTACTCTCTAAGTTCGCTTACACTAAGCGAAGTTATTCTCAACTTCGCCCAGTCACGCGAATTTAAGAAGAATCCAGCGAAGTTATTACTTAAGCGAAGTTATCCTTAACTTCGCTTACAGTACTGTTCAGAGGAAATTTTTTTTAACTTCGCCCCTTTCAGAATTTTTCGGGTTTCTTAGTCTTCAAGAAGGATGTCGTCGATCAACATTTCGGAGCTTGTCAAGATGGAAGTTGAAGCGGGGTCAGCTACAAAGGCCCCAAGGTTACTGAAGGGAACCGATTTTGTCGCGTGGAAGGATCGGTTCATACAATACGTTAAGTACCAGGATGCGAAGATGTGGGTATGCATCCAAGATGGATATATTCCACCAATCATGGAGTATGAGGGTCGAGACCAAATCAAGAAATACAGTAAAATGGAAGAGGAGGAGAAAAAGATGTATGAAGCCGAGAGCAAGGCTCATGCAGCAATCACAATGGCTCTTCCACAGGAGATCCTCCATACATTCAGAAAGTATACATCAGCTAGAGAGCTTTGGGAAGCTCTTGAAAGCAGATTTGAGGGGAATGTAGGTATTCGAGCGTCAAAGATAAAGTTGCTCAGAACTCAATTTTCAGTCTTTAAGTACTTGAAGAACGAATCTCTTGATGATATTATCACTCGATATTATCATCTAATGACTGAATTGAGTAACTACTCCATTTCATACCGAGAAGAAGAGATTGTGGAAAAACTTCTCGATGCTCTCCCACCAAAATGGGAGATGTATACTGTACTGATGAGTGAAGACAAGGACTTCCCTACTTATGATCTTGAAACCGCTGTCAACAAGCTCAGAACTTTTGAGCTTAATATGGTAAGAAAAGAAACATCTATGGATCAGGTTCAAGATCCAGGCATGTACGGTGCAAAAGTAAACTCCAATACAAGTTCAAAGACTGATTCTGCCGCCTACTATTCGAAGGGTGAGTCGGGTGCCAATTCTTCACAGGAGGGGCATGTGTCAGTAAACTCAAATGGGGATGTTTGCTTTGTTGCGGATGGATCAAGTGGTACTCAACAGACAGCAAGCAAGTGTAGTGGATCTTCAAGTTCCTCAAGCAATAATTACTCTAAGATGCCAACGAGCGTCAAATCTGCTGAAGAGCAGTTTGGCCTCTATGCTTCATTTATTGCTTCATATGAAAACTATATTCAAGGAAAGGTGGTTGATCCTGCGATGCTAGATGAAGACTATGACCAGATCGATGCTGATGATCTGGAGGAAATGGATTTACAATGGCAGATGGCCATGATAGTGAGGAGAGTAAAGAAGTTTATGAGAAAGACGGGGAGAAAGTTTGTTGGTGGCAGGCCAGGGTTCGACAAGTCTAAGGTGAGGTGCTATAACTGTCAACAAAACGGGCACTTTGCCAAAGATTGCAGAAACGAGCGAGTTGAACGTGGTCAGGGCCGGTCTGCACAGCACACTGGGAGTATTAAAGAAGTCAATGCTATGATGTCAAGAGAAGCAGGTGAATACAACTGGAACCTGCATTTGACTGAAACTAGTGAACAGGAAAATATGGCTAAGGTTGAGAATGAAGAATGTGAGAAGATTAACGGAGAAGGGAAAGCTACTGGTAAGGAAAAAGCTTTCATGGCAGATAACAATGATCAAATCTCCGAGGTAAGTTCTAAATCTTTTTGTACTAAATGTGAGAATTTATCTGAGCAACTTGCTACAATAACTGATCAGTATGTTCGTTTAGATGCTGAATTTAAAACTCTTAAAGAAGATCATCACTTTATGAAAGCAAGAGAAAACAGTTACAAAGTTAAAATAAAAGCATGTGAAAAAGATGTTAAAAGCTTAAAAACAAAACTTGCTGAAAAAATTGAAGTAATTGATCTAAGTTATGAGGTTTTAGAAGAAAAGACTAAACTGATTGCTGAACGAGAAAAGCAGATTGCTGACCACCAGGTGAAAGTGGTGGAACTGAACCGAAAACTTGAATAGTTCAGAAATTCCTCAGCTATTCTTGATCACCTTGTTAGTGATCAAGGTACCTCTACAAAGAGGGGAGGAATTGGTTATCACGAGGTTCCACCACCTTATAACCACAATTACACTTTTAACCCTAGTGTTCAGAAATCTGTTGATTTTGAAGTTCCTCAGACAGTTCCAATAAAGGTTACGAGTTCAGAACCAAGTGTTAGTAGTGGCGAAACGAGTTCGCCTGTTTCAAGTGTGAATATTTCTGTTACGAGTCCAGTTTCATCGGATTCGGATAAGTTGTCTGAATCGGGAAGACAAAAGAGAAGGTAGTGTTACCCACTGGTGGAGAAAAAGATAAAACTTATAAAAAGAATACTCCACTCAACCCGTACGTCCCACCTTATGTGAGACGAACGGCCGGTAACACAGCCTCTACATCCAAAACAACATTTGAAAAGAAAATGGAGTATAGGTGTTGTTTTAGGTGTAATAAGTTAGGACATCTTGTTGCAGATTGTCCTCTGACGCCGAAATTCAGAGGCGTGAGGCTTATAAAAACTGAGCATAAGTCTAATGGTAATTTTAATACTGCTAAAATGAAAACCCTTCAAAGTTTCGAAATGTAACTAATTCAGGTTTTCACAGAAACAGGCCTCAGTTTAACAATGCTAATAACCAAACTGCTAGATATAATACTTTCAATACACATATGTTTGGAAGGCCTCACACTCAATTTCCAAGGAGATTTTCAAATAGGACTGACAGGAATTATCCAAATGCTAACTTTGGAAAGCAGATACGGGATGTATAGATCCAAGACCAATTGGTCTTGGGTCCCTCGATTCTAATCCTTTGGTTTATTGTGCAGTAACAGTTGAACAGGGCTGCCCACAGTCTTTGGATTGTAGATAGCGGCTGTTCCCGGCACATGACGGGTAACAAATATTTGTTACACGACTTAAAACCTGTTCAAGGAGCGAGAGTTAGTTTTGCTGGTGAAAGTGGAGGAAGAATTACTGGAAAAGGAACGGTGTCCAATGGGAAAATGACACTTGAGAATGTGAATTTTGTAGAAGAGCTGAAGCACAATCTGCTGAGTGTGTCGCAGATTTGTGATAAGGAGTATACTGTTCATTTCACGAAGAATGAGGCGATCGTGTTGAAGCCTGGTTTTCAGATACCAGACGAGTGGATAGTGATGAAAGCTCCACGTGATACAAATACTTATGTGATGGATATGAGGTCTACTGAAATGGCCACGGGAGAATCATGTTTAATGACGAAAGCAAGCGAATCAGAATCCGAACTATGGCACAGGAGAATGGGGCACATTCATCTTCGGAAGATGAACCACATTGTCAGGAATGGGCTTGTGATGGGCGTTCCCTTGAAAAGTTTTAACTTTGAAGACAAATGTATTGCATGCAAGAAGGGAAAGCAACACAAGAAATCCCATCTCACCAAGAAGGTCAACTCAATTGCCAGTACTCTAGAACTGCTTCACATGGATCTCTTCGGTCCCGTGAATGTAAAAAGTCTAGGAGGTACTTCTTACTGCTTGGTGATCACTGATGACTACTCGCGATATTCGTGGGTATATTTTCTGAAATCGAAAGATGAGACGGCTCAAATGGTGAAGAATTTGATTACCAAAGTTGAGAATGTCATGAGTAAAACAGTAAAGTTCATCAGAAGTGACAATGGGACGGAGTTCAAGAATTTTGAAATGGAGATCTTCTGTCTTCAGAAAGGAATTGAACATCAATACAGCGCTCCGTATACTCCGCAACAGAATGGAGTGGCTGAAAGGAAGAACCGAACTTTAATTGAAGGAGCCAGAACTATGCTGGCAGATTCGAAGCTTCCTGTGATGTTCTGGGCTGAAGCAGTTGCTACAGCCTGCTATGTTCTGAATAGAGTGTTAACCGTTAAGAGACTTGGTAAAACTTGTTACGAGCTTATGCATAGAAGGAAGCCCAACTTGAGTGGTCTTGAACCATTCTGGTCCCCTTGTTCGATCTTGAAGACAAACTCTAAATTTGGCGAAGTAGCCGATGAAGGAATCTTAGTCGGTTATGTTGTTGGTACTCCCAACAGACGTGTCTTCAATACTTCGACTTGCAAGGTGGAGGTGGTGTGTAACACTGACATCACAAGTTACCAACCGAAAAAACCTAGCAATGCACCTGCTGAGCTTTTCGACTATGTTAAGCTTTTTAAGTCGTTTAACGTACCGGATTTGGAGATTTCTGAAGAAGAAGAAAGAGCTGCGACGAAGATGATACTCGATGAGGAAGAAAATCTATTGCAAAGACAGCTGATTGATAAATGTCAACCTTCCTCATCAAACACTATCGGTACCCCTGCTGCCTCAACTGAAGAAGAATTTATCAATCCTTTTCACTCTCAGCATGAAACAACCATTGATGAGATCTCTTCTAATTTTGAAGATAATTTGCATGTCGGTTCTGTTCCGACCACGAGAATTCATAAAGATCACCCTTTGGATAATGTGATTGGTGATGTGTCCTCTGGTTTACAAACGAGAAGTAGCTTGAATGAACATACTTGTGTTTATACAAGCATTAAAGAGACAGGAATAATCAATGAATGCCTGTACACCTGCTTTATAAGCCAGATTGAACCGAAGAATTATCAAATGGCTTTAAAGGGTCGAGGCCATGCAAGAAGAGTTGGCTCAATTCGAGAAGATGGAAGTTTGGACTTTGGTTGAAAAACCAAAGAATGTGCATGCGATAGGCACAAAATGGGTGTTTAAGTGCAAGAGAGATGATAAGGGGGTTATTATAAGAAACAAGGCGAGGCTGGTCGTTAAAGGTTTTAATCAACAAGAGGGGATTGATTATAACGAAGTGTTCGCTCCTGTCGCTAGATTGGAAGCCATAAGATTGTTTTTGGCGTTTGCTGCTCATGAAAAGATGAAGGTGTTTCAGCTAGATGTGAAGAGTGCGTTTTTGAACGGGAAAGTTGATGAGGTTGTGTATGTTGAGCAACCTCCTGGTTTTCCTGACCCAGACTATCCAGATCACGTGTACAGGTTGAGCAAGGCGTTGTATGGATTACATCAGGCACCTCGTGCCTGGTATGCAACTTTATCGGATTACTTGCTCGAGAATGGTTTTGAAAGAGGGAAAATTGATAGCACGTTGTTCTTCAAAAGAGATGGAAGCGACTTCCTGCTGGTACAAGTCTACGTGGATGACATTATATTTGCTGCATCAAAAGTCTCCATGTGTCAGGAGTTTGAAGCTGTCATGAAGAAAAGGTTTGAAATGAGTGCTATGGGTGAACTAACTTTCTTTCAAGGATTGCAGGTTGATCAGAGGAAGGACGGGATGTTCATTCATCAGACGAAGTATGTTCATGATGTGCTCAAGCGCTTCAAGATGGAGGACAGTTCTCCATATGATACTCCAATCTGCGTCAATCACAAATTGGGTGCTGAAGTAGACGGTGATGCAGATGTGGACCCAACTCAATATCGGGCAATAATAGGTTCTTTAATGTACTTAACTGCATCTAGGCCTGATATAATGTTTGCTGTTTGTCTTTGTGCACGTTTTCAGGCAAATCCAAAAGAATCTCATTTGAAAGGTGCAAAGAGGATACTGCGGTATCTCAAGGGCAAGCCAAAGCTGGGGTTGTGGTACCCGAGAGGAGGAGACTTGGAGCTGGTCGCTTACACAGATTCTGATTATGGCGGGTGCAATCAGAGTCGGAAGTCAACAACTGGAGGATGTCAGTTTCTTGGTGGCAGATTGGTGTCGTGGCAGTGCAAGAAGCAGACTTCAGTCGCAATTTCAACCTGTGAGGCAGAATTCATGGCAGCATCCAACTGCTGCTCTTAGGTTCTTTGGATACAACAACAATTGCGCGACTATGGTCTGAATTTCTTACTTACTCCTATTTGCATTGATAACACAGCTGCTATCTCAGTAACTAACAATCCCGTGAAACATAGTAAAACTAAACATATTGACATACGTCATCATTTCATACGGGATTGTGCTGAGAAGAAACTGATAATTCTTGAAAAGGAGGATACGCTAGATAATTTCGCTGATTTATACACTAAAGCGTTTGACAAATCCAGATTTCAAAACCTTATTGAACTGAATGGGATGATCAATCCCGAGTAACCATGCTTGAAGGACTTGTCCTTAAAAATAAAAAAAAAAAAAAAAACGTCACTAATCGCTTAAAAATATGTCGGTTACATCAGTTTGAAGGACTTGTCTTCGGATATGTTTTGGTCCTCATTTCTACTTGTAGATTTTGAGGATAGCCATTAACCAGATTACTGATAGTGACCGGGGCGGTTTATGATGAGTTTTTCGTTCTTTCGCTTAAAATTGGTCGATCATACTTAGTTAGAAGGACACATACTAGTATGTGGTCGGTCCAGCTGATCCATTAGATCTTCGGGATAGCCGTTTACCTGAAGACTTTGTTATGGTCGGGGCGATTAATGTTAAATTTTTGAAAGGTTTGGGAAATGAAATTATTTTTCAAGTATGTTACTTCGTAAGAAGTTCGTTAGCTATGTTTAACAGAAAATTGATCCAACCTTGGAAAATGATAGATATACTAATTCTGTGTGCTTAACTAGTGAAGTTATTAGGCTTAAAAGGCTTTAGGACAGTCATTGTATGTAATGGTAACTTTTAATGGTGCGTAAAAGTAGATGTGATACAAACTAATTTTACGTGGAAACTCCTTAAGAGTTTTGCGTGTCTTCATATATATCTTTCCAAATGATAGGCAGAAAAGCGATTACCCAGTCATACACGAGCCCATGTGTGTTCTGATTCCCGTGAAGATAGCGTCTCAAGATACTGCAGTGATCCAGATTCGGGACTTGCAGTTAATTTCTACTTTGAAGTCTATGTTTATTTCAAAAAAAAAAATAATAATAAAAAAAAAATAAAAAAAAAAATTATAATAAAATATATTTGGAGTTATTGAAACATTTTAGTGATGATAAAATCAAGACTTCTCAATCTAAGAGTAAGAAGAAAAACGGGAACCAGAAGAAGAGTACTTACATGTTTAATCAGACACTATGGGTCGAAGTTAATTCGGGGTGACTTGGGGAAAGCCAAATACACTTTGAGGATAGATAGGAGGCATCAATATTTCTGAGTTGTTGCCCACTTAAATTTTGAGGCTTAATTGAATATAACTCGTATCACAGAAACGATGAAAACCATCTTAAGTATATTACCTGCTTACAACCTGTCTCTTTATGTCATAATACAGCTAAACACGGATCTATGTGACAGTCACATACTTAGTATGATTCCTGTTCGGATCTTTTCTAAAACGTAGCAGTCCCTATCGAGACTGAAATTTGATCCCTTATACTTTAAATTTTTTTAAGTTCTTGTACTTAGATAGTTTTATGATTTTTTAACTGGTTACTTAGACTTGATCATGTCATTTATTTCTTAATGGGAAGTTTTAAAGAGTTAATTGAAAAATGTTAAACTTATAAGGTTAAATGTTGTAAATATATAGGCGATGTTGTTGAACAGGCGAAGTTGTGGATAACTTCGCCTAGGCGAAGTTATCCGTAACTTCGCCTGTATAACCCAGACCCTATATAAGGAGTTTCAATCGTCAAACTGTTCATTATATCAGCGAACTTATATCCACAGCGAACTTTCATCCGATGTTATTTATTCCCGATTTTCACACCGATTCAAGGTTCGAAATACAATTATATCACATACTCAATGTTCCTTCAAGCGTCTAAATGTTTGTTTCGACTGGTTTCGAACCCTCGGACCATCGGTTTTGAAACCGAGTTTCATAACTTGTGTTTTAACGTGTTGATAAACATACTGTTCGTCAACATGTCCTTAAAACTTGTGTTTAAGAGTTCTTAATCGTCTAAACTAGCCGAATCATCAACTGCACGTTGTTCCATAATTCCTAACTGTCGCCGATTCAGATTCAGGCGAAGTTAGGGTTTTAGGCGAAGTTACCCGTAACTTCGCCTGGAGCTTAAGTTCGCCTGAGGCGAAGTTATCCGTAACTTCGCCTGAAACTTAAATTCGCCTGAGGCGATGTTGTGATGAGGCGAAGTTAACATTAACTTCGCCTAGATCATTTTTACTTAATATTAATTAGACGAACTTAAAGCTGAAGCGAAGTTGTTCCCAACTTCGCCTCAACTTTAACTTCGCCTATACAGAGTTTATCACAACTTCGCTCATGGTAACAAAGCGAACTTGTGCTATATCTTTATGTCGTTCTAACTTGGTTAGTTTGTTGCAGATATGGCTGCGGTAGCGGGTGCTGGAGGTGCAGGAGGAGACGATGGTGATAACCAACGTCAATTTTTCCCGGGTCACAATATGTACATCACTCTTGACCCGGAGGCAAGCGGTGTGGACGATTACCGTGAGATCATAACCTTTCTCCTGCGCTCGAGGATTTTCATGCGATCACAAACACTCTGCCGATATCTCTACCGAATATCGAAGCCTTCTGGAAGATGGTCGAATACGACTGTCGTGTTGAGCCCCCGGTCATGCGAGCGACGGTGAACAATCAACAAGTTCAGTTCAATTCTGAACAGATTCGGGTGGCGTTACGATTTGGTGAAGAGACGAGGGACGACCCTACAGAGTTCGTAGCTCCGTTCCTGTGATGGAGCGTTTCTCCGAATGGGCTACTCTGGTCCATTAGGTGATACCCAAAGGAGGAAGGGTTTCCTTCTATATCAGTGGCGCTTCCTCATGCACGTTATGATAGTTTGCATGTCTGGGAGGAAGGCGGGCACTGACGGTATGGGTGCGACCATGCAGTCTGCAATGATTGCCCTGACCTATAACAAACGTTATAGCTTCAGCCAAATGGTCTTCTACGAGATTGACAGGCAAAGAAGGGCGATGTCTCGGGAGCGGTTCATTATGTACCCACGGTTCATCCAGATGATATTGAACCATGTCGCTCCGACTCTACCTCAGAGACGTCCGATAAGATACGTGGAATCGGTGAGCAAACGTATCCTTGCTCAATGCCGCACGTCGAGTGCGAGGAGCAACCCTGAACGTCGTCCCAGGCATACTCCACTGTTTGGGTTTTTAATCAACCCAGAGTATGTTCCTGCTGGTGGGGACGAGTTCAGAGATCCTCAACCGCGACAGGCAAGAGCAACTCAAGCTGTTCCTGCTCCTGCTGTGCCTGTTGTGTCTGCTGCAGAGGATATAGATCTTGACGCTGTCTTTGGAGGTCAAGGTTATTTTGATATGGATCAAGTTGAAGAGGTGCAGGTCTCGGCTGCACAAGGTTCGGGTGTGAGTATGACTAGAGCAGCTACGTCGATGGCTGACTCCGATTTGGATGAGATTATGAATGAGGGGAGACGGTTGATGGCGTCTCGAGAGAGAACGATAGGGAAGAGAAAGAGAACGGAGGATGATGATGAGTCGGAAGAGGAAGAAGACATACATAAGCTGATAAGAAGATCAAGACGGGAGAGGACAGGTGCTGGCATGGGAGCTGGAGAGACTTCAAGGACTGTACGATTTGCTCCGGCCGCACTGTCTGGTATGTCTATCGTTCCTTCTTCTGTACAGGTGACAAGTACAAGCGCTGCGGATGTTCCCGTGGTGGCTACATCATCGGCTGGCATTCCATCCACCACTGCTATCCAGACGTCGACTCCGGTGATCGTGTCTCTACCCGCCTCCAACGCTTACTCAGTCGGTGGTAGCTGCACGTTTTGTGGAGTCAACGGTCGTTACTGCTGCAGGGTTATCAGGTATGGTACCACCTGCGGTTACGCCTGCTTCTGGTGTCTCTCCTACGCCTACTTCAGACTCAGAGAGAATAGCTTCACTAGAGCAGATCGTGGCAGAGCAATCTAAGACTATTCAAAGCCTAGTGGTAGCAAATCAACTACAGGCATCCCTCCTGGTTGAGCATGGGAAAATTATAGATGCCTTGAAGGAGTTCTTGGCATCTCAGGGGGAGATGAGCTGTAAGGGCGACAAGCTCAGGACGAAGAAAAGAAACGACCGAGACGATGATCCCAATGCATCGAAAGATGCAGGTGGTGAGCTGCCAAGAACTTCTCAAGCTCTTGGTACTTCCACAGCTGAGGGGGAGTCTACCGACGCGGCTGGTGGTGATGATGTGGTGTTAGGAGCTGCCAAGAACTTCTCAAGCTCTTGGTACTTCCACAGCTGAGGGGGAGTCTACCGACGCGGCTGGTGGTGATGATGTGGTATTAGTTGAGGATGACGTGATTGATGCATTGAAGGAGCTTGACGATGATATGTTCAGTGATGATGTGTTGTTCGATGAAGATGTGCTGCCAAGTGATGTGATTGAGAAGATCGGTGAGCAGATTGTGATTGAAGATGGAATAGAAGAGGGGGAGATAGTAGAAGAAGATGTTGAACACGAGATCCCTGATGTTGAGAAAGCCGACATGGGTGCTGAGATGGATGAGACTGAGTGGGAGGAGCAGCCTAGGTGGAAGGAATGCTGTGCTCATTGGTTTATTAAGACCAAGAAGCCTGCTGTTCCAGCCATGTTCAAGAAGAGTTATAACATCAAAGGCTATGCTGAGTCGAAGAAGGGAATTATCTGTTGGATATATGATGAACAGATGAAGTTGTTTGTGGTGAAGCGTTATGATGGTATTCAATACTTCAAAAGAATTTTGAGATCTTTCAATACTTTGCCGGAATGTGAGGTGAAGGATTTGGCCTGGTTGGGCCTGATAAATAGAAGTGACAACAACATGGCAAGAGTGATTGAGAAGATAGTGTGGAAAGAAAGCATAAAAGAAAAGAAGTTTGAATTATTAAAGCCACAGAAGGGAAAGCTCGTGGAGGATACAGAAAGGGGATTGAGAGCAGATGGCAAGCCATGGATGGTGATGAAGTACAAGCCGATCCGATGCATCAAGGAGGTTCCAATGAAGACTATGCCTCAAGATGTGTTGAAGAATCTAAAATGGTGGTACGTTGATTGCCAGACTGCTGAAGCTGTGATGGAAGACGAAGATGAACAAGAAGTGCTGAGGGTGTATGACCCGATGCATCTTGTTAACTTATCGAAAGCTGATTTGCAAGTGTTGAATGAAACGAATATATTCTATGTTCCTGCTTGGAAGGATGAAGCAAGGAAATATCAGCGAGTAGTCACGGTGTGTGTTAGAGAAGGAGTGCACGCGTAAAGATACAGGATTACGAGACAAGAGCTGAAAGATCAAGATATGAAGCTACTGCCAAGGGGGAGTCTGTTGGTGCATAGATGTCAGTAGTTCATATGTCTAATGTCTGTAATCGAGTCTGTAATATTGTTTGTGTATTTGTTTGTAAAAGCGAAGTTGTTGACAAGTTCGCTTAGGCGAACTTGTTAACCAAGCGAAGTTGTTGACAAGTTCGCCTAGGCGAACTTGTTGAACGAGCGAAGTTATGGACAACTTCGCCTGAGGCGAAGTTGTCGTGTATTTATATAGTGTACGGCTTACTGTTTACGAGTTAGAGTTTTAGTTGATCGAGTTGGTTATTTACGTGTAATTCAGTGAGTCTATTGACGTGTGATCGAGAGTCTGTAAGCAACACGGTTTGAGTTATTAATATAACGTGGGTTTGTTCGTATCGTGTTCGCGTGTTCATAAGCTTGTGTTCTACGTCCGTAACGATCTACACAGGGATTCCGCACCTGTGTATATCGGGATATCTCGTGTGATCCGTCCAGGGAACCTACACTTATTAACAATTCATGAGAAGAACATTGGACTGGGGGGACTTGAAGAGGTAGGTCCCAGCAGAGCCCAGTTGGACCCGCAAGACTCACCTTGAAGAGGGACGTTTGCGCAAGGACCAACTGGTTCCGCAGGACCCACCATGCTCAGAGATGAAGACCTTACGCGCAGTACGCCAGCTGTTCACGCAGGGAAAGCCTCCCAATGGTGAAGTACCCCGCCTGTCCCCGCAGCTGCGGATACAAGCCATCAGGGAAGGCTACCCACACTAATAGCAAGGCTACACGCACAAGGCACTAACTCAATAATTCAGTGTCACCTGAAGGAATGAGCAAGGCGGGAATACTCCCGCCCAAATGAGCCAGTCCGTATGCTTCTGGAAGATCTTTTGTACTATACCTGCCAAGGTATGGACAAAATAGACAAGATCTGACCAAAGCAGCTCATGAACCAATCACAGGGTGACAGCTCACCGACAAACAGTACGAGGAGCATGCTCTAGTACTGTTTGTCACTATTAGCCGCTGCCTACTCACCAACCCTTGTCATGGCACGCACATAGCCTGCAGTTGGTGGAAAAGGAATAGTACACAGCCGGCCTGGTCACTATCAGCCGCTGCCTACCCACCAACCAGCATGGCACGTGCGTAGCCCGTAGTTGGTAGAACAGGAATATTATACAGCTGGGTGTACCTGCTTGGAAACCTGCCTTCGGCTATAAATACTCCAACACCTTGGAACGGTATGATCATCTGGTATTTTACCTTCACTAGCTATTTCTCTCAATATACACTTATATTCAGAGCAATCTAGTCTGATTCTCACGCCAGAGGGTGGTCACAAGGAGGAACCCCCCCCCCCCCCCCCTTCTCAGTGACGAGCTCACGGTGTCTGTTTTGCAGGTCATCTGAAGAACATCCTTCTTTGCCGGACCTAACCCTCGTGGGAAACATTACTTAACCCCCAGATTATCCATAATCTACTCGGGGTCGATTAGTGTTTCTTCATTGGCGCCATCCGTGCATAAAAGCTAGAACTAATTCAGTTTTTTCAAAACTTCTGAAAATATGGTTAACGTTACTCCGGTCCCAAGGCCAGTAAGTGACCAAGAAACCCCGGTAACCACAACCCCAGCTACTGGGGGGAACACCGGCGGTTACACAAATTTTACGAACACTACCCCGGTTACCCAAGCCGGGGCAAGTGCAGTAAACAATATTTCACTGGGGTTCACTGATGCCCAGTTGGAGAAACAGACGAGGCTCCCTTGCCAAACACTCGATCATGTTAAGGCGTGGGCCGAAGCACGTCAGAAGGAATTCTAAGCTGAGTTGGATGAACGCTTGCGTTCACTCCAACAGGCTGACGAATTCGGGAGCACTCGACAACAGCTCAACATGAACAGTGAGTGCGAGTACTCGGACGATGATCGGGAGGAATCCGACACTGACGCGAACCCTCGTCATAGGGCGAAAGGGAAGCGTAAAGAAACGGACTTCCAACCAAGAAGGAATTTCGGAGAAACCTTCAAACCAAGGAACGCGGGGAGAAACCCACGCGACTTCTCCAAAACCTTTAGACCAACTGCTGCAAATGCGGGAACATCCAAGTTTGCAAGGGACATTGCGGAAGCAATCGCCCCGAGAAGTGCCAAACAGATGTCCAACATCGGCACTTATGATGGTCTATCCGACCCAGACGATCACTTGAACAGATTCACAGCGGAGGCAACCGTCAGTAACTGGAAGGAACCCACGTGGTGTTATATGTTCCAGATGACGCTGGTTAGAGCAGCCAGGGCGTGGTTTGATCGTTTACCGGTCCACCACATCTATGATTGGGCGGACTTTCAACACAAGTTCAGCCAACACTTCAGTCAACAGAGGAAATATACTGAAGAGCAGTGGACGATCCTCAACTGCGTGAGAGAGGAAGATGAATCTTTACTAGACTTCATCACTCGCTTCAACTCCAAAAAGCTGAGTCTGGGCAACATAAGTGAAGATCTTGTTCACGCCGCTTTCATCCAGGGCGCCGAATACCCAGAGCTTATCCGCACGTTGACTGGTAAGGACGGCATGCCATCCACATGGGATGCCATCATGACGGCGGCCAAGCGCTTTGCCGAGACGGAGAAGCAACTGGGTAGGGATCTTCCCCAGAGTACACATCTCTACACGCAGAGGACCAGAGAAAAAAATGTTCGGATTGCCCGGCAGAACAAGAAGAGGAAGCTAGGTATTTGGCAGTCAAGGGTAAACTTTGACACCTCATCCAGCTCTCGCCCTCTTGTTGGCGGAAGGGATAACACGCACCCTTTAAGCCGAAAACACCGGTGGACGCCACTCAGAAAAGCGTCACGGAGATATTTGCCACCGAAAAACTCCCATGGCCAAAAGCTCCAATGATCCGGCAACGACCTAATGCGGATCAGAGCAAATTCTGTGACTCCCACGGGACAAAGGGTCACAGTACAGAGGAGTGTACATCCTTGAAGGATATTGTTGAAACATTCATCAAGGATGGAAGACTTGCACACCTTGTGGCATCAATCAAGAATGGAGGAAGGAATGATAACCGGTATAAAGGCAATGGACGAAAGCCCGTTGACATCAGCATCCACATGGTTCATGGCAACATCAGAGGAAGAAAAAGACGAACGACAGAACCATGCGAATGGAAGGAAGCTGAGGTGCGCTTCCCGCGAGTGCCAGGAGGACCCAGCAAGGAAGGCCCTATCGTCATCAAAAGCCAGCTGGGGCATTACATAACTTCCCGCACTCTTGCTGACAACGGCGCCTCGTCAACGGTTATGTACAGGCAGTTCTTCGACACGCTAGACGACGAAGACAAAGAACGCCTGGAAACGGTTTACGCCTCAATGGAAGGGTTCGACGGCAGCACAAACACCCCCCTGGGTATCCTATCTTTCCCCGTCATTCTCACGGACGGGAAATACTCCCACACAGAAGACGTGGACTTCGTCGTAATGAGGAAGCCACATCACACATACGACATTCTCTTCGGGAGAGACGGGATGGCAAGATTCAACGCCGTGGTATCTTCAGTCCACGGCATGATGGGATGGCCAACTGCTGAGGGTGTAGCGATGATCACCGGTATCCCCCAGGTATGCATCGCATCCGTCTCATCTAAACTCAAACCAAAGATGGCTAAACCAACCATTACCGAACCAGAAAAATGGGCCCTCAATGGCAGATACCCTGACCAGGCTGTTACAATTGGCCCAACAATCGCTGATCCTACGCGCACCTTACTCAAACGCTTACTACAGAGAAACGCTGACATCTTCGCGTGGACACCAGCTGACATGACTGGTGTACCTCAAAGTAAAGCAGAGCATAAGCTCAAGTGTGACCCGGATTTTACGCCAGTCATAAAAAAGCGCAGAGTAATGGGGGCGAAACAGGCTAACGCGTGTAGAACCCAAGTCAAGGAACTCCTTGACGCGGGCATTGTACGCGTTAGTAGATATCAAACATGGGTTGCAAATCCCGTTATGGTACCGAAGGCTAACAAACAATGGCGCATGTGTATAGATTTCAAAGATTTAAACAAAGCATGCCCCAAAGATTGTTACCCGTTACCCGAAATTGACCTCAAAGTGGATTCATTAGCACCGTTTCGCCTTAAATGCTTCCTTGACGCATTTAAGGGGTACCATCCAATCCACATGGCTGTAGATGATCGGGACAAAACCGCATTTCGGACGCCCGATGGCACATTTTGTTATCAAATGATGCCATTCGGACTTAATAATGCAGGGTCCACATACCAACGCCTGATGGACAAAGAGTTTCATGCCCAAATTAAGAGAAACTTGGAAGTCTACATGGATGATTTGGTCATCAAAAGCCCTGAGCCAGAAGCGATGTTGAAAGACATCGAAGAAACTTTCAACACGCTCAGAAAGATAAACATGAAGCTCAACCCGAGCAAGTGTTCCTTTGGGATGGAAGAAGGGAAGTTCTTTGGAGTCATTGTTACTAAAGATGGCTTCAGAGCGAACCCTGAAAAGGTCGAAGCCATTATCAAAATGGAATCACCTACTACCATCAAGCAAGCTCAGACACTGAATGGACTCCTAGTCGCACTTAACCGCTTTTTGTCAAACCATGCGGATAGGTCGTTCCCATTCGTGTCAACATTGAGAAACTGTTTAAAGAAAACGCACTTCCGCTGGACACCAGAAGCGGAAGCAGCTTTTCAGGAAATTCGGTCACGCTTGATCGAACTCCCAACGCTCACAGCACCAAAAGCGGGGGAGGAATTAATCATATACCTTTCTGCCACAGATAGAGCAAACGGGGCAGTCCTGCTAGTAGAGCGGAAAGGTATCCAGATGCCTATTTACTATGTTAGCCGTGTCCTAACAGACGTAGAAACCCGGTACTCCACCCTGGAAAAATTAGTCTTAGCACTTGTACAAGCTTCACGCAGACTAAGACGATATTTCCAGGGTCACCCAATCACCATTCTCACCAACTTCAAACTCGCAAACGTTCTAGGCAAACCCGAATTATCGGGACGTCTAGCCAAATGGGCAATTGAGTTGGGGGAATATGCGATAAAGTACAAGCCAAGACCAGCTATGAAAGGCCAGGTCTTGGCCGACTTTATTGCAAAAGTCCCCGCTTCGCGGGAGAAAGAGTGCCAGGAGGAGGCTCAACCCTCCCCAGCACAGGACATCAATGATGTCTGGCGACTCTACACTGATGGAGCAGCCAGCAACGAGGGTTCAGGCGCAGGGTTGAAATTAACCAACCCAGCAGGCCAAGAATACACTTACGCTATTCGACTGGATTTTCCAAGTACGAATAACGAAGCCGAGTATGAAGCATTCTTGGCAGGGATGAGAATTGCGCGTAAAATGGGAGTGAAAAACTTGGAAGCCCACGTGGATTCCATGTTAGTAGCCAACCAGATAAACGGAACGTACACGGCCGTGAACGACACAATGGCCCTGTACCTCGCACAAGCAAAAACCCTTATGCGCGATTTTAATGATTGTAAAGTCATACACGTCAAGCGTAGCGAAAACAAATCTGCGGATGCGTTAAGCAAGCTTGCATCATTAGCCTTCACCCATTTGGGAAAGGACATCCGCATTGAACTCCTTGAAGCACCATCAGTCCCGCACAAGGAAATTTGTGTCATCCAAACCGGTACAGAAACGTGGATGACACCAATAATAAATTACCTTGCAGCGGGTATACTACCAGAGTCAAAAACACAGGCAAGAAAAATACGTTGTAAAGCATTAAACTATCAACTCATCGATGACATCCTTTACAGACGTAACTTTCTTGGCCCACTCTTAAGATGCGTGGACAACCAAGATGCTGACTACCTCCTAAGGGAAGTACACGAAGGCATCTGTGGAGTACACGCAGGTCCACGCGCTGTTGTAGCTAAGCTAAACAACGCGGGATACTTTTGGCTGGGGATGCATACGGATGCGCTGGCATACATCAGAAAGTGTAGGTCTTGCCAGCTCTACGCACCCAACACGCATCGCCCGAAGAATGAACTTGTTCCAGTCACCTCTTCATGGCCATTTCAGAAGTGGGCCATCGATGTGACAGGCCCATTTCCTACAGCAGCAGGAAACGTTCAGTTCCTAGTGGTAGCCATCGACTACTTCACCAAGTGGATAGAAGCAAAACCCTTAGCCCAAACAACCGCAAAACATATTAAAAAAATTATTTGGGAATTTATTATTTGTTGTTTTGGACTTCCACAGACTTTGGAGAGTGATAACGGCACCAACTTTACTGACAAGAAGCTACAAAAGTGGCTAGAAGAACTTCAAATCACCCACACCTTTACCTCAGTGGCACACCCGCAAGGTAACGGTGAGGTGGAACGAGCAAATAAAAGCATCGTCGAAGGCATAAAGAAAAGACTCCTGGAACACAGATCCGGCTGGGTAGACGAAGTTCCACACGTCCTTTGGGCAAACAGAACGCTGAAAAAGGCCAGTACGGGAGAAACCCCGTTCAGCCTCACTTATGGCACTGAAGCCATGGTCCCAGTCGAAATTGGTTTGCCCTCACCAAGGGTCTTGATTCAGCCAGAAGACAATGATGCGGAAAGACGGTTAGACCTTATGCTAACCGAGGAACGCAGAGACTTAGCCGCAGCGCGCGAAGAAAACTACAAGCGACAAATGCAAAAGTACTACAACACGCGGGTAAAACTCTGCAACTTCAATGTAGGAGACTACATATTGCGTAACAACGAGGCTTCAAACCAAGAGCGCCCAGGAAAACTGGCACCGGTCTGGGAAGGACCGTACATTATCAAAGAAGTTTTGGGAAAAGGCGCATACCGGCTCGAAAGGCTCGATGGCACTCCTATCCCAAGAACATGGAACGGAGCTCAATTACGCAAATGTTACATGTAGATCAATTCCAAACTTGTAAAGAAAAGGCCTAGAGCCACTTCTAATGGAAATGATTCTCCTTTCACATTGTGTTGATAGCCTTACCTTTATACTTATGAACTTCCCACGCTGATATGCCGGTATTCACCGCATAAATATGGGAAGAAGTAAGTCGTTGCGTGTGGAAGGCGGCAAAACCCGCATAAACACATAAAACGGTAAAAATTTCTAAGGAAAACCTTCACGTAGGTCAGCTATAGGTGAAGTTTGGTCATCCCAATAAATGAAAGTGACGGTCCTACCCGCACAATCATGATAGAGGAAACTGAACATTGACCTATCGGCAACCGCGCGTCGAAAGGTTAACTTATTCAAAACACTTAGAAAATTTCAAAGGAAAAGATGAGGAAAACTTCCACGCAGGTTAGATATAGGTAAAGTTTAGCCATCCTACTAAGTGAAAGTGACGGTCTTATCCGCACAATCACGAAAGAGGAAGCAAAACTTTAACTTATTATCTGCCACGTTGAAAAGTTAACTTATCTAAGTACTAAAGAAATTGCTAAGTTAAAACAAAATATGAGCGAAATAAACAAGGCAAGGCATTAACAAATAATTTTTATTCCATCAACATTCAAACATTACAAGAATTGCTGGGTACATACCCGCATACAAGATTAGAAGTATACAAACATAAAAATCTACTCTAATGGTGGAAAGGGATCTAAAGTATCAAGCTTCAGGACCACTCCCACTTGGACCCGCACCATCAGTAGAGTGTGGCGGTTCAAGGAAAGCTTTGAGGATAGCTAGCCCATCATCAGCAGCAGCAATCTCGTTTACCTTCTCCACCACCGGATGCGGGAAGGCGGCATACTGATTCACTGCTTGGTCATACGCAGCTTCAGTATCCACATTGTAAAGAGGGAAGTTGGAAGGCGGAATGCCTTGTTCAACAAACCCTAGACCAAGCAGGAAGCCAGCCTTTTCTCCATCCTCATGAGAAGCGTTGAGGGCTGCGCTCATCGCATCGTCATATGATGTGTTCGTGAACACCCGATGCACAACCTAAAAAACAGAAGTATATCAAAAACTCTTCAAAGTGTAAGGAAAAGCGTAAAGAAATTGTGAAACTGCGCATACCTGCGACAACGCTTCTCGAAGAAGCCATTCCTTGGTAACCAGAGCCTCCTGGAGGGCAGCTTGAGCTTCATTACGGGCGCGTTCGGCTTCGTTCTTTGTAAGGTTGGCAAGCAACACATCTTTGGCTGCAGCCTCTTCGACGCCCTTTAGCTTACGCTCAGTGTGGTCAAGCACCCCCTCTGGTCCAAGATCTCTTGGAGCTTCTTGGCATCTTCCATGGCCAAGGCATCATGAGCCTGCTGGAGCCTCTCTAATTTGGCTTTAAGTTCCTCATTCTCGATGCGTAGAGGCTCAGCAGCAGCTTCAGCCTTGGTGGCCCTCTCGGTTGTGTTCCGTACAGTTTCCTTAGCCAACCGAATCTGTTCATTAACAGCTTGGGCGGCCTTGGAACGGGCCTCGAGACGAGCTTGAACATCAACCTCAAGGGCCTTGAAGGCCTTCTCTTTTTCCGCAGCAACGGCGGCAAGCTTCGCATTCTCCTCCCGGATAGCCCGCGCCTGAGCCACTTCAAGGCTACGCGCCGTCTTTAACTTGTCGTTTTCACGACAAAGTAGCTCGACGCGCAGCTGCATCTGGGCGAGGAGGATTCGGAGCTCGTTGGACAGCCTACCTTCCTGGTAGCTGGCCATGGCCTCCCCCAGCGCACCGCTTGGGGCGGCGTGACGCGCCCATTCGACGCAGTCCTCAGCAGTCCGGAGGGTCGTTCCCCGGCGGATCTTCCACCGAGGAGCGTACACCTCGTTAGAATCACGAACTGCAATAAAACAAAAAACAGTTAAGAGAGAAATGATGAAAGGGATATAGGCCAAAATAACCCTACGCACCTGTAGGGTCGACAACAGGCCGATAGCCACCAAACCCATCACCTGAACCTAAGGGATATCCATCCAAAAGGTCAAGGAGACGGGAAGGAGGCAGGGATTGGCTAGACGCCCCAACCCCAAACGTACCTGAAGGACTGGCCGTAGTCGCAGGCGCCGGAGGAGGCATGGTGGAGGCTGCCGCGGTGGAAACCAAAGGAGGTGAACTCACCGGAGGTGAACTCACAACCGTGGCCGCGGCTGCGGAAGAACCCGCAAGAGAAATCACCGCCGGCTCAGTGATGGATTCTGTGAAAATGGCACTGACAGCCGGCGGGGATAATGTTACAGCTGGAACAGTTGGCTCAACGGGATGAGCAACTGAACCAGTACTGCAAGCAGGCGTAGCCGCCTGGGTCATCGCCTCGGGTAGGTTGACCAAACCTACCTTCATGGGTCCAGAGCTACTCCCTCCCGCTCCACTCTGGAATGCCGTAGCATCCACGCCTGCACGAAGACAAGATATATAAGTATAATAGCGGAAAGATATGAAGTTAAAGTTATGTACACTTACGGGTCTTTTTGAGCTTGAAGGTGCGAACAGGCGGGGACGAACCCGATGGAGTCGGCCTCTTCGTACCGGTCACCGTCGTCGTCCTAGGCTGCTCGGAGGTGACAGCCGTTTCAACCTCCGGAGCAGTGATCTCAACACCACCTGGGTTCCCCGCCGCCTCTTCACTCTCGGTCTCCGACTCAGACCGGTTCACCTGGTCGGCGGTGGAGGCTACCTTCGCCTTGCCCTTCCCTCCAGCAGCCTTCTTCTTCCGCGCAAGAAAAGGACCATCTGCGGATTCCTTATCAGAAGATGACAAGATTAGAGGAATTCCGGCAGAGGTTTCAGCATTCAGAGGGCGAGGGTTAAATAGTCTTTTACCTGGCCGCGTGGCGCTCAGTATTTCGTGGCCTGGCGGGTAGGCCTCCACAAACCGATCCGCAGTCTGCGCAAGGATGGGCAACTCGTTCTCGTCAAGAGCGTGAGTACCCAACCGAGCGGGACCATCAACTTCCCGCGGATGCAGGAGGGACTGCAAGTCATTTCCCTCTGAAATAAAAAGAAAAACAGTTAGAAAAAACCTTATATCAACAAAGAAGACGGAGCATACCGTAAGGGATAAAGTTCAAACCGTATTCAAGTACGATGGGAATCTGTGGCGCATCCGCCCCAGCATCCTTCCACACCCTGCTCATACCGAGCATCACCATCCCGGACTTCGGAAAGCGGTAAACCGGAGTCTGGATCCTAGAAATCTTGGAGAACCATTCCGCCTCCTGGTAGTTGGAGGCGTGAAGGCTGGGGAGAGCTCTCCCGTTCTTAAATGTCATCGCTATAGGGACGACACGGGCAGAGATGTATAAGAACTCCCGCTTCTAAGACCGAAGACTGCGCTCGGTAGCGCAGATCTTCAAACCCTTGATCCGGGTGACCAGGGTATACCAGCCTTGGATGCACCTCCACTAGTAGAAGGTCATCAGGCGGTCGACGTGGGGATCCACGCCAAGAATGAGGCACACCCACTCAAAATGGTGGATCTTGGCGATCGCCATTGGGTGTACCTCCGTCAGGTGCACACCGTGTCTATCCAGAACACGGTATACAAACTTCGTCAATGGGAACCTAAGATTCCCATAGACGAAGAAGGCGGCATATACCCCTATTTTGCCCTTGGGGGCATCGTACACCGTCTGGTGTGGCTCCGGAAACTCAGGCTCGAACGGCTCGAGCATGAACTTCCGGACGATGTACCGGTAAAGCTCGATGGGAAGAGCACACTGGCATTCGCCAGCAGTGCTCTTATCGTCCTTATCGGACGTAGACGTCGGGTTCTCGACATACAAGTCAGACTCCTCGACGATAGCTTCTGGGTCATGAGTAGACGACATGTTTTGGAGGTAAAGAACGATTTCAGGAGAATGCTCGACAGAAAGAGTATTCGCCGGAAATCGCTTAGAAGGAGAAGAGAGAAGTGAAAGTGTGGATTACCAAGGACCCTCTCCCCCTTTATATACTCATCGCAATGAATGCGATGAATTTAATGCGGAGGAGAGAGAAAAGAGCTGGTGCAATGAAACTATGACACGTGGAAAAAGCAAGCTGGCAACAGCTGTTGACGGGACGCGCGTCGTAAAATCCGCACCCACGCGCCCAAAAAATTGCGCCCACGCGCCTGAAAAAACGTCTAGAATGACCATGTACTGTCACGTCGCCATAACTTCCTGCACGTCCTGAAACTGTCAGAAGAAACCGTCGGACGACGTTTCAACAGTTTGGACTGTTCTTATCCTTTCACCAACTCTTCGAATTTCAAAAAGATTCAAAAGTAAGCGGGATTATACCCCTTACCTTTGCAACCAAGTAACTATAAGACAGGTGCGAGTACAGTGTTAAGGCAAAACCCTTCGCATACTTAGCACCTGCAGGGAATTGAAGCCAAGAATACCTCGGCAACCAAGTAACTATAAGACGGGTGCGGGTACAGTGTCAAGGCAAAACCCTTCACATACTTAGCACCCGCAGGGAATTGAAGCAAGGAATACCTTGGAAGTAAAGTAACTAAAAGACGAGTGCGGGTACAGTGTCAAGGCGAAACCCTTCACATACCTAGCACTCCGCAGGGAATTGAAACCAAGAAGGATCTTCTGGGCCATGCTTGCGGAAACGGGAATAACATCCCCGCATTGCGGGAACGTCGAGAACTAGATTGTTTGAAGCTCCAAGATGGAATTGGTTGTTTTAACATAATTGATCACTATGTTCAAAACTACCAAAACCTCATGGAGAATCTACGCAAGTGGAACTCAACGCTCCTGACTTGCAAGGAGGTTACACACCTACCCGCATCATACCCAAAGATCAAGCAGAAAAGTCGGGAATTTCTGTGTGACATTAGGGAAACTGCGGGAAGAATCCCCACGGACAACCTTAAAACTAAATCCTTTTCAAAACCCCTTGATTAAGTCCAAAGTTCACCTCACTTATTAACAATTCATGAGAAGAACATTGGACTGGGGGGACTTGAAGAGGTAGGTCCCAGTAGAGCCCAGTTGGACCCGCAAGACTCACCTTGAAGAGGGACGTTTGCGCAAGGACCAACTGGTTCCGCAGGACCCACCATGCTCAGAGATGAAGACCTTACGCGCAGTACGCCAGCTGTTCAAGCAGGGAAAGCCTCCCAATGGTGAAGTACCCCGCCTGTCCCCGCAGCTGCGGATACAAGCCATCAGGGAAGGCTACCCGCACTAATAGCAAGGCTACACGCACAAGGCACTAACTCAATAAATCAGTGTCACCTGAAGGAATGAGCAAGGCGGGAATACTCCCGCCCAAATGAGCCAGTCCGTATGCTTCTGGAAGATCTTTTGTACTATACCTGCCAAGGTATGGACAAAATAGACAAGATCTGACCAAAGCAGCCCATGAACCAATCACAGGGTGACAGCTCACCGACAAACAGTACGAGGAGCATGCTCTAGTACTGTTTGTCACTATTAGCCGCTGCCTACTCACCAACCCTTGTCGTGGCACGCACATAGCCTGCAGTTGGTGGAAAAGGAATAGTACACAGCCGGCCTGGTCACTATCAGCCGCTGCCTACCACCAACCAGCATGGCACGTGCGTAGCCCGTAGTTGGTAGAACAGGAATATTATACAGCTGGCTGTACCTGCTTGGAAACCTACCTTCGGCTATAAATACTCCAACACCTTGGAACGTTATGATCATCTGGTATTTTACCTTCACTAGCTATTTCTCTCAATATACACTTATATTCAGAGCAATCTAGTCTGATTCTTACGCCGGAGGGTGGTCACAAGGAGGAACCCCCCCTTCTCAGTGACGAGCTCACGGTGTCTGTTTTGCAGGTCATCTGAAGAACATCCTTCTTTGCCGGACCTAACCCTCGTGGGAAACATTACTTAACCCCCAGATTATCCATAATCTACTCGGGGTCGATTAGTGTTTCTTCAATCGTCATGATGAAAGTTTAATTCAAGTCGAGTTTAAAGTATCTAAATAAGTCACTTCGAATTAAGTTGAGTTCAAGAGGATCTCAGTTAGACTCGTTTGATAAAGGCGTTCGGCCTAAACATAATACATTAAGCTTGATTAGACCCACAAGTCCATTACTAATTATTAGTAACAATACATATAGATAGATTTATACACATAACTATTTTATGCTAAATGATAATAACAACTTTAATTATGTGCGTTATGATACATATATAAAATTGAAAGTATAAATGTGTAAAAGTTACTTACACTTGTAAATAACAAATAGTCAAATTTACACCACTAATCAGATTTGTTATTCATATATTTGATTTATTATTTTATTAATTTCTTTTTCAAATGCTTATTATCCGTGTACAGACCAAAATTGTTAAAAAAGACTCGCACACATTTTACACCATGTTCGTGGTAACTTGAGTCTTTAGTTTGCTTGTTATTATTTACTTGTACTTAGTTAGTACAAGTGGGGATGTAGCTCAGATGGTAGAGCGCTCGCTTAGCATGCGAGGGGTACAGGGAACGATACCCTGCATCTCCAAGTTTTTGTATTATTTTTGTATTACTTTTTCTTATTATTCAAAAAGATATCTTAAGCTTGTAGAAGCTTGCAATTATGTCATTAACCATGTCCAATTCCATGGTATTATTATTACCTTCTATAAAATAAAAGGTAAATCTTCTGTTTATATAACTTCTTTATGTAAAATATTTGAATCACACATGTACATTGATGCATTCGAGCATCTTCTTTTATATTAGATATTGGAAAAACATATAGGATTCATCTCATCAGTCTACCTTTTATATTTATGTTGTAATTTTTCTTAGAATGTCAACAGTCTTCGGTATGACCGAGTGGTTGCAGGTTGGCTTGCGCCAGTTTCTCCCGAAGGGTATAACACTTGGTTCCCGCGTCCTGGGAGGAACCTTCTCTCCTTATGCCACTTGACACCAGTTGCGCCGCCTCAAGAATTGAAACCCTCTGGTGTGACGAGGGCAGGAAAACTCTCGTTTTGTATATTTTTTGGTTAACTACGAAATTGCAATTTTTGGTAATATGCACTTTTTAAATTTATTTATTTTTTATTTTTCAGATAGGATAATACCATAAAAATCATGGCACTGGTATTGCATTCTAACTAATCTAAATTAGGGGTATTGATTGGGTTTGGTATTCAGGTTACAGGGTAATTGGTTCAGATTATTCATGTTTTAGATGTTTGCAAGTCTAACCGAAACCAAACCCTAATAACAATCGGTTCAATGGGTTTCGGATAGTCGAGTCCTTCGAGTACAGGTAAGATCAGGTTGTGCGGTTCTTCAGATACATGTAAAATCAGCGGCCTAACTAGTTTCCCCCGAATAAAAAAACGAGACAAAAATGAGATAATCTGACATTATTCATTGTTCTATACGTGTGACATTATAGAGAAGAGAAATGTTTCCAAAAGTTCTTTTATATCAAACAGATTTTGATAATTGAAATGACAGACAAGCTAAGAAGTGGCTTATCTTATATATTGTCAAATTATCTTGTTCTTATGGATCTAACTTGATGAGTTGTGAATTTGAATGTTTTGACATATGTTATATATTGTCAAATTATCTTGCTCTTCAAATTTGCCTAAACACGAGTCAATCTAGCGGATTCACAAGTTCACCTGTTTATTTTTATTAACTATTATCAAACAATCTGTATCAAAACTTAAACTAGTTAGGTATTTATATGTAAAAACATATAAATTAAAAGACTAAAAAAAATCTTGATCTTATCAACCAGTGAATAAACAGGTCATGCCTGGTTTGGTTTTGTATAACACAATATTAGGAATTTAGGATCAAGTGAAACGTTCAGTTATGTCAAGTTGGACCCAACAAAGCACAAGCACGACCTGCTTAACTCTAGTTGAATGATTCATCTAGTTAAGATCATATTACTTCCTACAAACCCGGAGAATGTTGCCTGATAACCAATCAATGTTAAATCAAACTCATTTTGTCTTCTACCCTCCAAAAGCAGTTCAAACAAACCTCAGAAACTTGAAGTAACCATTATTGACTAGAAGAAAAATAAGTTGTTTGACAAGTTTGTGTGTAACATCATGAGGCACACAAGAATTTGTAAAGAATTTTGTTGAAGTTCTTGGGCTGTTCAATCTGAGGTACATGTGATGCCTTCTTCATCACCTCCAATGATGCATTTTCTCCAAGCATTCTAAATCAAACACAACAACATCACCGCTTTTTAATCAAAACATACAACACACGTAGACCAAATACGTGATAGATTGGATTATATATTATTGCGTTATGTGATAAAGCATGCAAATGTGTATGTGTGTGTAACACAACTCATATTAATTACATTGCGAAAATGACATAATCATTTGTACATATTAGTATAGTTGTAATACATAAGATAGTTGTATAATCACCTAACCGTGTCTTTTTACGTCTCATAATACAAATACTTACGCTTGTTTTACTTAAATTTGGTTATGTATCGAGCACGTCCCATATGTATAATAAAAATGTTAAATATTCAATCCTGAAATAAGGAATGGGAAAGAAGCCATACTCTTTTAGCTCTTTTGCCTTTTCCAACAGAAAGATGTTATCCTCCTCACCCCATACAATTAAAACTTTCTGGATCACAAAGTATGAACATATTATTAGCAAGGACCACATTTAACATGATTTTCTATATATATATATATATATATATATATATATATATATATATAACAGTGTATTTTGTAACAATTAATAAATAACAATTGGTGTGAGGAGATAACCTGTAGAAGAGGGGAAACGATAGGAGGGTCATGTTTGCCAAGTGCAAGGCCTTTAAGTAACTCCATCTTCTCTTTCCTGTTTTCACAATACAATTTCTGCACCCAAAATTACACCAAAACACAGGGATCAAAATGAAAAACTCGTAAACTTGAAATATTTGGGAGAGGTAATGTGACGGAAATCGGATATGAGAATGAATAATTTATTAACTTCAAAATTTTAGCAGGCTTTGAATGGTTATGAATTATGATATACATACATGTATATATTAATTAATACAACATTTTTTAGTTAGTTTTCTAGTTTATATGTTTAAGTTTGGAATCAACCTCTTATTAATAAATCATATTGCAATTAGGTTAATTTACAGTCTTTTCTGGTAACTTGGTAAGCGGTTTTGGGTCGACTATCTAGATGGGTGCCCGCGCGATGCAACGGGAAACACTGACCTTGATAATCACGTAGATTTATAGGTGCTTGTTGTTTTGTTTGTAACCGTGAAACCATTTATTGTTATAAGTAGATTCATAGTTCTTATTTTAAACTCAATTTAATATCGAAGTACAAACGAAAACGGAACCTAACCGTTGTTAATGGTTTGGTTTTGTTGATTTTCAATTTTCAACGGCCTAGTTTCAGTTTTCGGTGACAAAAACCGTTGGCTTGACTCATGGTTTAACCATCAAAATCGGCCGGCAAATGCCTGTATATAAAATTTTATTTTCTTAACTGAAAAGAAACTATGACAATATCATACTTAAATTAAAGAGAATTAAATGCTCGTTTTTGTGGTGCAATTTTTTTTAAAAAAAATATTAGCGTATGAAAAAGTTATGACCGTTTAAAAATTGTGGGGGTATTTGGGTTAAAAATGAAATTATAAAGAATAGAATGTTAAAAGATGAAGGACCAAATTTATAACTATTCTTTATATTTATAAAAGTTTATTAAAGTTAAGGGAGGAAGGTTGTAAATATTTTGAAGAGAATTGGAAAACACTTGAGATTTAATGCTACAATTACCACTTTATCCTCATTTTATATTGTACCTTGTGTTTAAACAATTGTAAATCCCTTAAAAATTAGTGTCTTAATTTGCCCATCTTTAATGCATTATATATAGTATAGATGGTATAGATAAGTTTGAAATATTTGAGTTAGTTTTTTTGTGTTTTAACTCCTCGACTATGTTGGTCTTATCTCTTGTCCTTTATGCAACAAAGTTACAAAACAAACTAATGCCAAATATGAAGCACGTTAAATACATCAAAGATTAAACGATAGGTGGAAACTACCCATGGTTCGGATTTAATGAAAAGACAAACGTGCAGCTGTATTTCCTATTTTGCCCTTTTCACACATATTCAAATTTTCTGTTAATTACAAAAATTTTGCACTATTAATAAAGAAACGTGTTAGTATGTATGCATATATAAAGCCTTCAGTACATGCATATATATTTTAGTTTCGTTTTCTTAGAATATAGAAGGAAAAACAAAATAACCTTTATGATTTAGATTTAATTTTAATAGACCATATATAAATTTAATTATTTTGTTAATCAATATGTACAAATGTTTAAGCCGTATGTAAAAGCGTTCATTGCATTCTTATATATTTTAGTTTTTTTCTCTTAAAGTTTCAGAAGAAAAAACATACAAAATAATCCATACGGTTTAGTGTAAATTTTAATAAACTTTGTACTTTATAAAAGTAAAAGTCTTTAAGACACCTCAACACGCATGTGTGGTCAACGTCTTAACGTATTTTTTTCCCGGTTAAATTAAAACTAAGTTAGCTTTAAAACCTATACACAAAAACTTGTAATAAGATTAAGTGTTAGGCTGGCTTGTCTACCGACAGGAAGTAGATACAAATTAAAGTGTTAGGCTCGATCACTTATACATCTACACTCGATTAATAATTAATTAATTAGTTAGCTATAACTATTTATTTTTGATAGGCCAATAAATTATGGTGGGTCATTACGATTTACGAAAACGACACCAATAACAAACCAAACCAGATTAAAAAACTTACGTCAATAACATCGTTGAGAAAAAAGTCCGGCACGTAAACATGAGCGGACGCCGCTAACCGCATCAACGTCCGGAGCTGAGCCGCCGTCTGCGGAAGCATTAGTTCCTCAATCTTCTCCACCTTGGCTCGTTTCAACAACTCTCCGTTATCCTTGGGCTTCATGTTCACTCCTGAACTCGCGATCACCACTCTCTCAACCCTCTCCGGCCACATCTCCGCCATTCTGTACGTCACGAAACCGCCGTAGCTTGTTCCGACTACCAAGTACTTGCTCACGCCGAGATTCTCCATTAGCTTTCCGATTGATGCTTGGAAGATTTCGGAGCGTTCGGAGGAGTTTGTTGTGGAGTCTCCGAAGAAGATTAGATCGGGAACGTATACGTCGAAATAAGGCGCGAAAAACGTCACCTGTGCGATTTCAATCAAATCAAATCACATCAGTAACCGGTTAACGAAAATGTAATCGGATTACTAAGTCGAAATAGGCCGGCACCTCTGCGATCAGTTTAAATCAAATCAGTAACGTTTTACTGGAAACGTAATCGGAATTTCAATCAATCAAATCGAATAAATTGAAATCAGTAACCGTTTAACCGAAACAATATCTAAGTAGGTAAAAATTAGGCGTGGCAGCAGGTGCGATTTTAATGAATCAAATCGAATAGCAATAAGGCGCGAAAAACGGCATCCGAACTAAAAAATTGTTTGTTGAATAATAAGTAAGGTTTAACAGGAAACGAAATCGGAGCATGTCAAAATTACGCGCGAAATAAATCAATAAAATAAGGTTTAACGGAAAGTAAATTGTAGTAGGTCATAACAGGACGTGAAATTAGTAACTCCGATGAAATAAAATCGAGAATTAAATAAATGAAATTAGTAAGGGGTTTAAGGAAAGAAAATGTAAGCGGAGAAGAGATTAATTACCTGTTGGCGCCACTGCCAAACGCCGTGAGGACCGAATCCGTGGAGCAACAGTAGCGACGGTTTCCGTTTATTATCACCGGCGGCTGGAGGTTTAGGCCCCCAAAAGTGGATAGTGGTGAGTTCGTCGACATCCATCGACGGATGCGGTGAGGGAGCGGCGGAGGAAGGTGCCGTACAAGGAGACGAGGCTTAGGCAGGATACTACTGCCATGGTGTGTTGGTGGTTGGGTGAGCTAACTATGACTGTTGTCAACAAAGGGTATGGAATTGCTAATATCTTTTTGTTTATTTAGAAAAAAACTATGGTTTTCGTTATCGATATTTATATGTGAGTTTCTTTGAGTTGAAAGTTACGAAAATGTCTATTTTATTAGCCACTTGTAACTAAATGGTTTTTGATTTTTTAATTTATACAAAAGTTAGTCCAACAATATAAAAGACCTGTGAAAAATATATATTGAAATGTAACATAATAGATCGTATTCTGACTTAGTATGGAAGCAGTTCAAAAATGACGTGTCAATTTTCACACAACCACACCCTATAGTCATAGGTATCACCGGACATGGTTAAGGAGTTGTTTTTTTAACTTTAAGAACATAACTCATTTAGACTATAAAATATATATCCGGCCAAATTACATTAAATAAAGACAACCGTTAGTTGTTGATATTTATTAATCGATTTGGAGGCTTGGGCTGGAGCTCTAGCTAGTTGGACTAGAAGCTCGTTAGCTTGTGTGTGATATGTTATTATGTTATATTATATAGTAATCCTCGTACGTTCATATCCAGTATTATATAACAAACTAGGTTAGAACTCGCGTATCACACGAGTTTGTCAAAAACTATAATAGAGAACAAAACATAAATAAATTAATAATATAGATAATCAGATGCATACATTGGTTTATAAGTTATAAACAATTATACAGCTTTTTAAATAAAGATACAAACATGTAAAGAAAAGTTGTACCATCTTTTTAAAATGTCTACCCCGTCTCAAAAAATGCAACATGTAATAATAAAGATACAAACAATAATTCTCTAACTATAACTTTTATTTATTTTCATTGCAACATATCTCTAGTTTTAAACATCCATTTAGATAAAGAATTAGGGAGGAAACATTTGCTTCTTAGAGTATTTATAATGGGTTTTCCATACACATCTTCATTTCTAAAATTTAGATCTAAATAATCACTCCAATTCATTCTCTGTCTTCAAACTTCATCTCTAAATTTTAGTGAAATGATATATGAAGCCTCAAAATTTAGAGTGTTGCCACAATACTTCATTTCCAACTACCTTTCTATAAATGTTTATTAGAAATCAATTTATATTGAAAATGATAATAAGACAAAATAGGTAGAAGTTAATATTATAAATGAAAGAAGAAAAAAGAATATATAGATGGTAATAGAGAATGAGTTGTAGAAGGTTATTAGAAAATTATGTATAAATTAAAGAAATTATGATATTTTGTTAAATTTTAAAGACGGAGATAAAGAACCCATTAAAAATGTTCTTAATTCTTTCATTGTTGATGTCACAATTCTCTTTTGTTTGGCTTCCTTCAATTATTTAATCAACCTATTAAAAACAAAAATTGTGTTACACACATAATATTGCACAATGTTATAGTTTTACGAAATAATTCATGATCAGAAACAAATGCAGTTGTGAAACATTTTAATATATGGATGAAAATCGTGACATTATAATATTTTAAATCTGGTTGATAGCCTGATAGGTATTTAGAAGTTTTCAAAAAGGCCATAGAGCAACATATGATGAGCAACTTATGAAAAATGTTCGTTTAACTATTTAAGTTACCAAAATAAAAATAAAAAAATCCACTCAATTTCCAACTTAAGTAATATTATTTGGTAGTAAAAGAATTCCTAAATATTTACCAGTCCGTCCCACAAAAATAGGTAATATACTTTATAAATTCAAATTAAAATAGAGTTGCCATGTGAATAAAGGAGATTTGTGAATGCCATGTGTTATTTTGGAACAAATTGGTGGAAATCCTATTCCTTTATTAGATAGAAAGACTAGTTTTTAGTCTACGTGTTACGCGGGTTTATTTAGTTATTTTTAATATTATTTTGAATACATATTTTTTTATGTTAAGTTAATTAATTGTGCATTATAATGTTTTGAGCCTAAATAGGCTACGGTTGGTATGCGAGCTTTTTTTAAAAAAAAAACTTTGTTTTTGTTATAATGGTTTCGACCTACATAAAAATTATGGTTGTCGCTTTTAATGTTTTATGTTTTTAGTTGTCCTTTTTTCTTGTTATTCATAGACGATGTTATTAATATGTTGTGTTTTTTGAGCTATTAATTTCTTTTTGTTTTCATTGTATATTAGTTCTTTGAATATGCAAGGTTTTTGGTTACAATGTGTTTAGTTTCACCTTAAACATAATTTTTGAGGTGTAGATCAACCAGTGTTGTGAATAGCTTAAAATGTTTTGTATCAAAAGCATTTGTTACGTGAATTTAACAATTAAATTATTTTTTATTAGTTGTATCATAAATTTTTTTGAACGATTGTTTTGAGACTATACGTCACAATGAAGTTGTTTAAATGAGTTACATATTAATATATCTTTTTGTGTAATATAATAATTATTTATAATGTATATGTAGTGTTTTTTGTTATGTGTTTAGGTTTTAACTTAAACATAAACTTTGAGGTGTAGATCAATCGGTTTGTTGGTTGTATCATGTTGTTTTAATATTTTGAATGAATGTTTTGAGATTGTATGTCATAATGAAGTTGCTTAACTGAGTCATGTATTAGTATATTTTTTTGTGTATCATTATTAATAATAAGGTTTATATATTAAAAATTTTACATATATATTTATTTGAATTTTTAATTTTTAATACTTATAATTATTTACGCCCTGCTTGCGGTGCGCGCATATAATGTATATATGTGTGAATCCTCGGGTAGGCAAAAGTGAAATTGTAGTAATTTTGACGCTATTTTACTAATCTCGTGAAAATAACGTTAAAGTGGCGGAAGGTTAATCAGGCATCATGTGGTGGCGTTGATAGCCGAAAGACAAGGGTACATGCACCAATCAGCCGGTGTCCCGATGATTGAATGCTATGTGCCTTATGTCCAAGGTTTGATGCAAAACTACTATTGAGTCGGGGGGTCTCACCGGAAGCAGCCTCTCTATCCCCATGGGGTAGAGGTAAAGCTGTCTACATTTTACCCTCCTCAGACCCTACCATAACTTTGCTATTGGTGGGATATACTGAGTATGATGATGATGATGATGATGATTTACTCTAATTATTTTAATTGGAGAATATTTGAAAAAAGACGTGACCGTCGTTTGAGTATCGCGCCTATGATTAGAACTATATTAGTGTATGGGTTAAGGGGTTATTGGAAGCTTTGAATACTGAGTATAATTTCGTTACGCTTTGACTTTTTTTAAGCCAACCGATCGAAAATAGAAAATACCAACCACAAAACCAGACCGATGGCTGGTTTGAACGGTTTTAAACCGTCACGCTTAGACATTTTTTAAACCAACCGGCCCAACATATGAAATACCGACCACGAAACCAAACCAACGGCCGATTTAAACGGTTTTAAATCGCCCGTGAACATTTTTTCAAGGTCAAGAAGCCTGCTCCATATTGATGGCCAACTAAATAATTTCTACCCACAACTGTTAGAAACACGTATACAATACTTAAAAAATGTTATAAATTATAGGAATGTATATAAAAAACACATATTATATTGACCTTCTGAAGCCACTTCTTGATGCAAGTATGCTAAGGTAGCCTTCATTTTGTTGTTCTTGATGTCAAATATGGTTTCAAGCATGAACTTTGCCTGTCACACATGAAGCAAATAAAGTTATTGGTAAAGTTGAAAGTAACAAAAATTATAATTAAACAAAGACATAATTACATAAATTATCATTTATTTTTACCCCAAATTTCACTCATTGTCCTTTATCTTCTAATTTGATTTTTTTTGTCCTTTATATTTCAAAATCCTACACCGTTTGTCCTTTCAGCCTAACTCTATTAAAATTCTTTATTAAGTTAACAATTATTTGATTAATGATATCCATCTTTATAGATTACTATAACATAATTGAACACAGTAAAATCACATAAACTTTAAAGAGATGTGTTCATTTTATTCGAGCCGGGGGTCTCACCGGAAGCAGCCTCTCTATCCTTATGGGGTAGAGGTAAGGCTGTCTACATCTTACCCTCCTCAGACCCTACTATAGCTTTGCTATTGGTGGGATATACTTAGTACGACGATGATGATGTTGTTCATTTTATATCTTCTCTAATTAATTTAATTCTGACAAAGTTATCACTATTAATGATTAACTGAAGAAAAGCAAAAAAAAATTGTAAAGTTACACTTTGAATCTTTGATCATATGCCAAACACTTATAAGAACCTGATGAAGAAAACACCATCAGAAATTGTATTCATAAATGGTGGGATGATTAAAGCATGCCTTACAACCGAATCCCAACATCCTATAATAAACAAATACACATTGCACAAAATATCATGTCATCTTAATAGCAATGAATAGAACCCAAAGAAGCAGCGATAGGTTTAGAATTGATCACCTCACCAACTCTAAACCTACAAATAAATAAATATATTAAATAATCGATATACAATAAACAATAAACCTACCACAAACTCTTAATTCTCACCCTAGATTTGATAGATAAAGTGCTTGTATAATAAGATATTATTATGCAAGACTCCAACCAAATCTACTTCCGTGCAGTTTTGCTCGACTATCCAACAAAGAACTATCTTTGACGATTTTGGTTCGGGGCCTAAAAAAATAAAAGAATGTACACATAATATATCAACCAGTTACAAAAATAGATAGATCACAAAAGGATAGTTAAGTATTTGTAGAAGCAACCCTAGCCCTTCACTTATCAGCCTCTTGATCAAATTGTTGATACCCTTCTGCCTTCCATGTTTCTCTAATGGTTTACCATAATTCAATGCAGTACTTTAATGATCTGTACTGAATAATCTGAACTTACGGTTAGTAAATTCATGAATAGTTTAAACATAACTTCACTCATTTAAAATAAACACGTTAAAATGAAATTAAAAATAATATATTTACATGACGGCGGTTTCTAAAGTCGTATGGGAGCACCTCGGAAGCCATTAAAGCGTCAAGCATACCAAAATACACCTGCAGATAACATTTTTCAAAAACTTCACTAATCAATACATATAATAGATTAGTAAACAAAGGCAATTGCTTACCAATAGGCTTGCAAACGGACAAAACGAACACAAACCAACCAAACACGTACGCAACATGTTCGTTTTTATTCGTTTCACCTTAACTGGACAAAAATCAAACACAAAACAATTAAAACTGAACAAAGCAATCATCAAAGACTTGATACATGTTATTGAAAGATAATATAAATGTTGATTAAAAACAAATGACAACGTGTACCATGTGGGTGGCAGATAAAAGGAACCAAACCCACCGTCACTAAATCTCCTATCTCTCTCATGGTACCATATTTTAAAATTATTAGCTGAACATTGCCTGTTCAAAACCATTCGAAAATTGTCACCGAACCCACCATCACAATGTTTTTGAACATTGTCTGTTCAGAATCATTCAAAAATTGAAAGCATAAAGGAATGAGCTTAATTCTTTAATAAAAACTGTCGAAGCACGAAATGAATCTGACCTGATCCATGACGATGTTTCAACGGATTTTCGAGATGAACGAACCACGTCTTGATCTTCTTCAGCGGCTGCGCCGGCGACCTGGCGGCGGACCTGCGATGGCTTTTGGGGGTGTGGAGGTGACTGCTAAGATATCCTGAGGATTTCTTGTTCACAGACACAAAAAGTGGTGGTGGCTCTTATTGAGCATGACCTCTAATAAGGAGGTGGAGACCTCCTTATATAGAGAGTCTCATGGCCACCATCATGATACCCTAATGGGCCTAGCCCAGTTAGGGTTACCTCCACAAAACCCCCTCAGCCCAATAACATTGTATTAGTCCATGTAATAAAATAAGCCAAACATAATAGATTTAGGGTCGTAGAACCGGGTTTTAGTACCATACCCCTACAAGCCCCCCAAGTCCAGTGTTGCTCCTGGGCGCGCAAGCGTCTAGGTGGAGCGCTGGACTTTATAAGGTGTGAGGCGGTTTTTTTCCTTTTCTTTGGCCTTGTCTTTATTGTCTGAGTTTTGGGAGGTTTTCCCCATGATGGTGACAAGCTGCAAAAACAATGAAGCCTGCGCGTGAGGCGGCTTACGAGCTATAATAATAGAGCCTGCGCGAGTTGCGGCTTACGAGCTGTAATAATAACGAAGCTTGCGCGTGAGGCGGCTTACGAGATATGAGAATAATAATGCCTGCGCGCGAGAGGCGACTTACGAGCTAAGAATAATAAAGCCTGCCGCGAGAGGCGACTTACGAGCTATGAGAATAGCAGAGCCTGCGCGCGAGAGGCGTCTTATGAGCTTTGAGAATAATAATTAAGCTGGCGCGCGGGGCGACTTACAAGCTGAGAATAATAAAGCCTGCGCGCGAGGGGCGTCTTACGAGCTGTAGCATAATAAAGCCTGCGCGTGAGGCGTCTTACGAGCTAAGAATAATAAAGCCTGCGCGCGAGAGGCGTCTTACGAGCTGAGAATGATATAGCCTGCGCGTGAGGCGCCTTACGAGCTATGAGAATAATAATTAAGCTGGCGCGCGGGGCGACTTACAAGCTGAGAATAATAAAGCCTGCACGCGAGGGGCGTCTTACGAGCTAAGAATAATAATGCCTGCGTGCGAGAGGCGACTTACGAGCTAAGAATAATAAAGCCTGCGCGCGAGAGGCGTCTTACGAGCTGAGAATGATATAGCCTGCGCGTGAGGCGCCTTGCGAGCTATGAGAATAATAATTAAGATGGCGCGCGGGGCGACTTACAAGCTGAGAATAATAAAGCCTGCGCGCGAGAGGCGACTTACGAGCTATGAGAATAGCAAAGCCTGCGCGCGAGAGGCGTCTTATGAGCTTTGAGAATAATAAAGCCTGCGCGCGAGAGGCGTCTTACGAGCTGAGAATGATATAGCCTGCGCGTGAGGCGCCTTACGAGCTATGAGAATAATAATTAAGCTGGGGCGCGGGGCGACTTACAAGCTGAGAATAATAAAGCCTGCGCGCGAGGGGCGTCTTACGAGCAAAGAATAATAAAGCCTGCGCGCGAGAGGCGACTTACGAGCTATAAGAATAATAACAGCTTGCGCGCGAGGCGTCTTATGAGCTGTGTGACTAATAAAGCCTACGCGTGAGGCGACTTACGGGCTGTAAGAATAATAACAGTTTGCGCGCGGGGCGTCTTATGAGCTGTGAATAATAAAGCTTGTGCGTGAGGCGTCTTACGAGCTATAAGAATAATAACAGCTTGCGCGCGAGGCGTCTTATGAGCTGTGTGAATAATAAAGCTTGCGCGTGAGGCGTCTTACGAGCTATAATAATAGAGCTTGCGCGCGAGGCGTCTTACGAGCTAAAAGAATAGTAACAGCTTGCGCGCGAGGCGTCTTATGAGCTGTAATAATAGTGGAGCTTGCGCGTGAGGCGGCTTACGAGCTACTTTATGTCCCGCGCCACGTGCAGATGTTGCATGCGCGTGCGAGTAGACTTTGGTTTTGTGTTATGCGCCACGCGCAGATGTTGCATGCGCGTGCGTGTAGACTGTGACATGCGTGAGCATGTGATGCGTAAGCATGTGTAATATGCGTGAGCATATGTGATGCGTGAGCATATGGTATGACGATTCCCAACCCTTAAGTTTGGCGCGTAGCCATATGGGATATTATGAGGATTCCCAACCTTGAAGTTTGGCGCGTAGCCATATGGGATATTATGAGGATTCCCAACCTTGGAGCGTAGCCATATGGGATATTATGAGGATTCCCAACCTTGGCGCGTAGCCATATGGGATATTATGAGGATTCCCAACCTTGGCGCGTAGCCATATGGGATATTATGAGGATTCCCAACCTTGAAGTTTGGCGCGTAGCCATATGGGATATTATGAGGATTCCCATCCTTGGCGCGTAGCCATATGGGATATTATGAGGATTCCCAACCTTGAAGTTTGGCGCGTAGCCATATGGGATATTATGAGGATTCCCATCCTTGAAGTTTGGCGCGTAGCCATATGGGATATTAGGAGGATTCCCAACCTTGAAGTTTGGCGCGTAGCCATATGGGATATTAGGAGGATTCCCAACCTTGAAGTTTGGCGCGTAGCCATATGGGATATTAGGAGGATTCCCAACCTTGAAGTTTGGCGCGAGGCCTGATGCGCACATGCACGGCGATGGAGTGGTGACTCGTGTGTGCGCGTGCATGGCGGAGGTCTCTTGCGCAAAGCCCAGATGGTGGTTTCCGCGGCGGCACATGCACGGCTGTGGAGTGAGAATCCGCGGGCGCGCGTACATGGCGGCGGAAGTCTGGTACTTTCTGGATCTGCAATTTTAGAGTCAGATCTGCAACTTTAGACCTAAAATCCAGGTCTGTATTCTAGACCTAGATCTGTAAATCGGATATGGACAGATCTGAAGCCCGGAGCAGATTTAAAACCATCACAGATCCGGAGACCTGATCATTCGAATCAGGCCGTTTCTTCTTGCCCAGATCTGGAAGCCTCTTTTTAGATCTATGGATCTTTTTGAGCTTTAATAGAACAAGCCTTGAAGTTTTTTCCTGTAAACTTCCAGATCTGGGTTTTTCCTGGGAGAGATCCGACAGCCGAGATGAAGATCGAAGGGCAGTTCGTTGCCGTCCCACGGATGGCGCCAATGTCGAAGCACGAAATGAATCTGACCTGATCCATGACGATGTTTCCACGGATTTTCGAGATGAACGAACCACGTCTTGATCTTCTTCAGCGGCTGCGCCGGCGACCTGGCGGCGGACCTGCGATGGCTTTTGGGGGTGTGGAGGTGACTGCTAAGATATCCTGAGGATTTCTTGTTCACAGACACAAAAAGTGGTGGTGGCTCTTATTGAGCATGACCTCTAATAAGGAGGTGGAGACCTCCTTATATAGAGAGTCTCATGGCCACCATCATGATACCCTAATGGGCCTAGCCCAGTTAGGGTTACCTCCACAAAACCCCCTCAGCCCAATAACATTGTATTAGTCCATGTAATAAAATAAGCCAAACATAATAGATTTAGGGTCGTAGAACCGGGTTTTAGTACCATACCCCTACAAAAACTTATTAGGATGTGATGCTAATGACCAATCAGGATCAAAACCCATTTTTAATCAGTTTCTAATGACGACATATTTACATGAAGTTGAAGTGATCAAATTTCAATGTTTGGATCAACATATTCATTATTTAAAAATCTAATATATCTGGCCCAACAATTTTCAAACCCGATGTAAAAAACTGAAAATCACCTGTGTACCTTTTTTTTAGTTTGACATTTTTTTAGATACATGGATTCATAACGATTGGATAATCACTGTCACTTTTTTCAAACTGCCCATTCTCCACCGGTTGAGTGCAAATTGAAGCTAACCTCTGCTGCTTTCTTAGCTCATCAACTGCGACGATGAGAAACTGATCGAGTGAATTTGTTATAAAAAAACATGGCTATTGTTAATTGCAGCAAAGAAGAACTGATCACGAATTGCAGTGGTCACCGAATTCGATATGTCGGTATTCCACTCATATACACCACCTATCCAATTCAATCACCACCAAATTCTAATACCTAACATCATAATTCAATAAATAAATAAATTTTCTGATTCTAACATCAACATACCTCCAACAGAGAAGCCCTAGTATGATTAATAAACTTCTGGTTCCGATAGAAAGCTGTTGCAGAGCAAACGCATTTGGCCTTCGTGAAATAATAACTTGAACCGGTAAAACCAATGTGACTTAAGGAGGGTTTATATCTACACATGTTCAGTATACACCATAGAAATCATGCACTCAAAACAAAGTCTAGGGAAAAGAAAGTTGTTATGCTAATCAAAATGCAATTGAAACCCCAAATAGTAACCAATTAACATTCAATTGAAACCCTAACCGTAGAGACCCAAATACACTCAAGTATCATCCGCGGGTCACAGATAATGTTCTTATAAGCCACCCGTGGGACATATGGATCACCTGCATATCACGATAAAGGAGGAACGTCCTCATAACACGCGCGGAAGCATCCGTGCATCCTCAAAAGTCATCCGCAGGACAAGACATCTGTCCGCATAAAACAACTGGAGGACAATGCCAGCGGGACAGCTGTCACCACTTAAGTACTCTCTAGAAGAAGGCTCATGATTCTTACTTGGGGAATACGTGACATATTAGCCAATGAACAAAGGACACCTGACCAGGTTGTTATAACCGTGCACATGGCCAGGGTGCGATTCGTCCTATCATTTGGCGACACGCGTCCAGGTTGTTACGCCCATGCACATGAGACATATAGCTCAACCTATTACAAGAAGACACGTGTCTAGGCGGTTATCAAAGGTCTTCTAGAAGAGGACAACTGCCACAATCATCTTCCATCATCCTTCGGCTATAAATACCTTGTCAAACGGTATGAGGTATTCATTCACTCCAATATATTCTGACTGCACTTAGTCTATATACTTCAGTACTTTCTCCATTACGAACGTTACTGATTCTCACGCCGGATGGTGGTTACAGGAAGATCCCCCCCTCTTGTCCTTCCTGTAATGAGACTCACGGTGTCTGTTTTGCAGTTTCCGGTCACTGGACTTTGGGATGTTGTACTTATATCTTGGTTGTAATTATCATATCCTACCTTGTGGACTCATTGGATCTAGGACCCATATCCGGGGAGTGGATCCATGTTTCTTCATTGGCGCCATCCGTGTTTTGTGTTAGAACAACAATAGTTTTCGTTGGTTTTTTGGTTCGTTTGATATGAGTAAACTTCCTGAAGGGCCGACGGGAACCCCTGCACCTGAAACTAACACAGAAGCACCTCCGGGAAAAAAGTGTTTTTGCACGTATTACGACTCCAAGTGGCCGTACTCTCGAGCGTGTCACAACTCCGGGGTCAAGAATCACCAATGTAACACCTGGGGGTTTTACCCTAGAGAATGTTACGACACCAACTAGTCTCACTCCCACAGATATGGGACGTGGTTCGGCACCAGAAGGTTCAAATCTGGATAACCTCAGACGGATTACAGAAGAAACTCGCCGAAAGCGGTCAGTGTTGGATCTGGAAGATGATTCAGGTGACTCTGACGTGGCGAGATCTCATCAATGTAATTCCAGATCTAGAGGACATTTAACTCCTGAGGAGTGGCTTCATGTGCAACAACAAAGTTTGGTGGCTGAATATGAGCGCAGAAAACGTGATGAACGATTTCACGCCCGCACTTTGAATTATGAGGAATCTCTCAGGAGATCCCCTTCTCCTCCACCAACAGTAAGAGGAAGTCAGCTTCGTTACAGCCAATCGACGGAACCAGAGTTTGGTGAATTACCGAGGTTACGCTCACGTCCTCGTATAAATATGCGGATGCCATCTTACTTGGAAGAGTTTGATAGTTACGATTCATCCTACCACCCGGGAGATTACAGTATGTATACCGGTGACAGTAGGATGAGTTCTCAGGCAAAAAGCAGCTGTCCACATGACATAGTCCGCCACACTGAATACTATAGCAATGCGGAACGAGACTTCACTAAACCGTATCGCCCGGTGGCCTTTGCCGAAAAATCGAAATTCATAGCAGCAATTGCCACCGCACCCTTCCCTGTCAATGCCAAAATACCTACATCAGTAGGCAAGTACAATGGTATGACTGATCCAAGTGATCATCTCCAGAACTTCATGGCAGTAGGTGGTGTCAGTGGTTGGACTCTCCCTTATTGGTGTCATATGTTCGCGTTGACACTAACAGGGGCAACAAGAGAATGGTTTGAAAAGTTACCCGACGGTGAAATTTCTAGTTGGGACGATCTGGTGAAAAAATTCTCTCAGCAGTTCAGCCAGCAGAAGAAACATACACGAAACCAATCAGAAATTTTAGATGTTGTCCGCTGCGATAACGAGTCCATAGAAGATTTTATCACCAGGTTCAACGACGAGAGTTTGAACATCGGCGGAATCAGTAAAGATATGCTTCGCGGTGCCTTCCGCAAAAACGTCAAATGTGATGATTTAGTCCGCACACTTACGGGCAGAGATGGAATGCCGAAAGAGTGGGACGACCTTATGACTGCAACAAAGGTGTATGCTAACAATGAAAAAACATTGAGGAATGGTAACCCGAAGCAAAAAATTTAAAGTTGAATTTCAGAATCCGAGACCTAATAGATAGGCGAAAGGCCCTATCTGGTCAAGGCTTCAGCCAAGTGCGGAAGTGTCAAAACCATTTGATGCAAGATCCCTCATAGGCAACAAGAACAAAGCGGGATGGGACCCGCAAACCGAGGTTCCAACAATTGGACTCCTCTTTCAAAGACTCCCGCTGAAATTCTCACTACAGAAAATATAAATTTCAGGAAACCACAACCACTGACAAAAAGGTCATTCTTAGATGCTAAGAAGCATTGTTCGTATCACGATGACATCGGTCATAATACGAATGAATGTAGATCATTGAGAAATGAAATTGAGGTGGATGTTAAATCTGGAAAACTCGGGCGCCTGGTAAAAAATGGGAAACCTGATAATGGTAAAGCGCCCGTTCGGGACATCCAAGGCCCGAGTAAGAAGCAAATTAAAGATTTGAACGTTCATATAATACAAAGCGAATCCCATACAAGGAATAAGAGGAAAGAGTCTGATGATGAAGAGTGGAAGAATGAGCCAGTGATCTTTCCTCGAATTAAAGGGGGCCCGAACAATAAGAATCCCTTGATCATAACTGCTCTTTTCGGGCATTATCGTTCTCATTACGTCTTCTTCGACACCAGCAGCACATCGGACATCATGTATGAACAATGCTTTGAACAGCTTGACGAAGAAGATAAAGAAAGATTGAAACCCATCCACGCTCCAGTGTCAGGATTTGGAGGGGAAATAATGCATATGCGGGGGGTAATTTCATTCCCAGTTACCTTGAGCGACGGAATTCATTCGAGGACCGAGGAGGTCGAATTTCTGGTTTTGCCAGCAATATCGAAACATGACATCATTCTCGGACGAGAAGCAATTGGTGACTTCAATGCTCATCCGTCCACAGCACACGGTGCAGTAGGAGTTCCGACCTGCACTGGTATAGCAATAATTCATGTCAATCGACATTTCTTTGCAACCGAGAGCTCAAAACCCAGCAAGATCCCAAAACAAACTTTGAGAGCCGAACCAGAAAAGTGGGTCTTGAACAAAGATTTCCCCGCTCAAACTGTAACAATTGGACCTGCTATTTCCGTGATAGTACGGACTTTTTTGAAACAGTTATTATCAAAAAATGTTGACGTGTTCGCATGGCAGCCCGCGGACATGACTGGTGTCCCGCGGAACATTGCGGAACACAAATTAAGGGTAAACCCGTTGTGTACGCCGATTGTTCAGAAACAACGTAAGATGGGTCCGGAACAGACAAAAGCAATGAACGAGCAAGTCCAGGACCTCTTACAGGCCGGGATCATCCGTCCAATCCGCTATCAGACATGGGTTTCTAACCCAGTCATAGTCCCCAAGAGCAACGGGGCGTGGCGGATGTGCATTGATTTCAAAGATTTAAACAAGGCATGTCCTAAGGATTGTTATCCCTTACCAGAGATTGACCTCAAGGTTGATGCTGTGGCACCATTTAAATTAAAGTGTTTCATGTACGCCTACAAGGGTTATCATCAAATCCGCATGGCAGCAGGAGATGAAGACAAGACATCATTCTGCACCGATCAAGGCACCTTTTGTTATAAAATGATGCCTTTCGGACTAAAGAATGCGGGAGCCACATATCAACGATTAATGGACATAGCGTTTAAAAACCAAATTGGTCGAAACTTAGAGGTGTATATGGACGATCTCGTAATCAAAAGTGTCGAGCAAGACCAGATGTTGAGAGACATTGAAGAGACATTCGAAACTTTAAAAAGTATTAACATGAAGCTGAATCCAGCTAAATGCTCATTCGGGATGGATGAGGGAAAGTTTTTGGGAGTGATTGTCACGGACGCGGGCTTCAAAGTTAACCCAGACAAAGTTCAAGCTATAGCCCGTATGCCTTCCCCATCTTCCCTCAAGGAGGTTCAGACACTCAATGGCCGTCTCGTTGCTCTGAATCGTTTTTGGCAAATCATGCAGCCAAGTCTCATCCTTTCATCTCAACTCTAAGGAATTGCCTCAAGAAAGCACAATTCAAATGGACCGCAGAGGTCGAACAAGCTTTTTTGGAGGTTAACAAATGTTTGATGGACTTGCCCACGTTAACAGCACCTCACGCAAGAGAACCTTTAACATTATATTTATCGGCTTCAGACATTGCCATCGGGGCCGTCCTTCTGACAGACCGAAAGAACATTCAAACGCCGATCTACTATGTCAGCAGATCATTATCGGACCCGGAAACAAGATACTCCATGCTTGAAAAACTTGTTTTGGCGCTGGTCTATGCCACCCGTCGCCTCCGCAGATACTTTCAAGGGCACCCCATCAATGTTTTAACCGGATACAAGCTCAAAAATGTCCTCAGTAAACCAGACTTGTCTAGACGGTTGGCCAAATGGGCCATCGAGCTAGGTGAACACGCAATAGAAAAACAGACCTAGGCCAGCAATCAAAGGACTGGTATTGGCGGACTTCATCACAGAAGTCCCGCATCATAAAGAAAAAGAATGTTTAATCGAGCAACAAACCCAAGTACCTCAGGAATCAGGACAGATTTGGTCTTTATTCACGGACGGAGCTTCAAGCAGTGAGGGATGTGGCGCAGGCCTCAGGCTAGTCAATCCCGAAGGCCATGAGTTTACATATGCCATAAAGTTGGATTTCAAAAGTACCAATAACGAGGCAGAATATGAAGCTTTTTTGGCAGGCTTACGGATAGCCAAAAAGCTTGGGGTTAAACATTTGGAAGCTCGAGTAGATTCCATGTTGATTGCGGGACAGATTAATGGCACATACGAAGAAAAAAATTATATCATGGCTTCATATGTGTCACAGGCAAAGGATTTGATGCTCCAGTTCTCTTCTTGCAAAGTCATTCATATAAAGAAAAGTGAAAACAAATCAGCGGATGCTCTCAGTAAATTGGCTTCAACGAACTTCGAACATTTTGCCAAGGACATCCGCATCGACGTATTAGATCGCTCGTCTGTTCCGCAACATCAGGTTTTAGTAATCCAAACGGGAGTAGAATCCTGGATGACACCCATTATAACATACTTGTCATCTGGAGCACTTCCGGAAGGAAAGCAGCGGCCTGGAAGATAAAGCACAAAGCCTTGAACTACCAGATACTTGACGGTGTTTTATACCGACGTTCCTTCCTCGGCCCACTACTCCGATGTGTGGATGCCGAGGACGCGAATTACTTAATTAAAGAGGTTCATGAAGGCATTTGTGGTCTTCACGCGGGTCCGCGGATGGTCGTAGCAAAGGTAATGAACGCTGGATATTACCGGCGGGGATGCATATGGATGCTGTACGTGAAATCAGAAAGTGCGATTCATGTCAACGCCATGCTCCTAACACGCTTCGACCAAAGAACGAGTTAGTCCCAGTCACTTCAGCTTGGCCGTTCCAGAAATAGGCAGTTGACATAATGGGACCTTTTCCTGAAGCCCCCGGACGTGTCAAATTCCTGATAGTAGCCATCGACTACTTTACAAAATGGGTGGAGGCCAAACCAGTTGCTTTTATAACAGCAGCAAGTGTTAAAAAATTCTTGTGGGAATTCATCATATGCCGTTTTGGCCTCCCTCTAGAGCTCGTTAGTGACAACGGGACACAATTCGCGGACAGTGGGTTGCAAGAATGGTTAAAAGAGTTACACATTTCTCAAGTCTTCACCTCTGTAGCCCACCCGCAAGCGAATGGTCAAGTCGAGAGAACCAATCGGGCGATCAAAGAAGGAATCAAAATGAGATTGGGAACTAAACGAACGGGATGGGTGGACGAATTGCCCCATGTACTATGGGCCTTCCGCACTCAAAGGAATTCCAGTAATTCCGAAACCCCCTTCAGTTTAACATATGGCACAGAAGCCATGATTCCCGCCGAGATTGGTATCCCATCCGCCAGAGTTCTTATGATTGAGGATAACGATCATGAACTCCGGATGAACCTTGACCTCCTCGAGGAAATGAGAGAAATGGCATCAATCCGTGAGCATAATTACAAACGACAGTTGCAAAAATTTTATGACTCGCGGGTTCAAAGATGTGAATTCGACGCGGGAGACTTTGTCTTCCACAATAATGAAGCCTCCGGGCAAGAGCCTTCAGGAAAGTTGGCCCCTACATGGGAAGGACCTTATAGAATCCAGAAAGTTTTATCTAAAGGTGCCTACAAACTAGAAAGGTTGGATGGGACAGAGGTCCCTAGAACTTGGAATGGGGCCCAACTAAGGAAATGCTACATTTAGTAAATTTATCTTTTGGCCTGCGCGCCTAACTAGATGTTAAGAACCTTTGTAATTACGTTTCTTGTAAGTCGGCTTATGCCTTAGTTATGAAAATTTTCATTTCAGTTATTCGAGACTTATATTATCATGTAATACTTTATTGGCATACAAAGAAGACCCTATAAACACTTATATTATGACAAATAAACAAAGTGTACGGGGTGCAAAATTAAACTTTCTTTATGTACACAAATGGGATTACAACAAACAAAAAAGATCAGTTACAAGGACAAAAAAATTTAGGGCGCGGCATTTTTTTGTTCCGCATCATTGCCACCCGCATCTTCTTCTTCATCCTCTCCATCAAGCTCAAGAAGAGTCCTTAACTGTTGAATGCTATCCTCCTTATCAGCAAGCTCGGATATCTTCTATGTTAAAGAAAATTTCAAAGAATCAAAGTCCTTTGATTTCTGTTTCAGAATGGCAGCAATATCTTCTCCGGACAACACATACTCCTCAGGAAGCCTAGAAGTTGAGCCAAACTGGTAGCCCTCTTGGAAACCCAGTTGACGACCAGCTTGTTTAGAAGCTTTCAGGAGGATGGCAACGCAGTTCCCAAGCTCATCACTAGCCCGAACATCGGCGATGACCTGTTAAAACAACCGTATATAAGTAACTCTAAAAACACTTAGATTATTTATGACAAGTAAAAGGTACATACCTTGGGAATAGCCTCTGCCAACAACCATTTTTGGTCCACCTTGGTCCGGACAAGCTCCGTTTTGTGTTTGGCGCATTCCAAGGCTTGGTCGCGGTTTCTGACGTTAAGATCAGTCAAGCGCTTATCCTTGGCTGCGGATTCAGCTTGTAGGGCCTCCACTAATCTAGCTTGTTCGTCCAATTGTTTCTGGAGAACAGCTTTGGCTTCATCAGAAGTGGACCGAGCAACCTTTTCCGCCTCCAAGGCCTGGCTAGCTTCCCTAGCTTCATTAAAAGCCTTAAGGGCTTCATCTTTGGCGTTGGAAGCAGAGGCTGCCAGTTCATCCCATTGCTCGTTCTTCGCCAACCAGTCCCTGGTTATTTCATGGGTAGTGGACATAGTATTCACCAAGTAATAAGAATGGGAGTTCAGCAACTCTTGGCGGATACTAAGACGACGTCTCTCCTTTTCACCATGAGGAAGACATTCCCCCAGGAACTCAAAACATGTGTTCACGTCACGGAATGTCGAATCCCGACGTAAAGACCAATTAGGTTGATGCGGGGTAGGGTCTTCCTCCTCAGAAGTGGGAGAGGTTTGGGAAGCATAAGGGAACGTGCTTATGCCCCCTTTATCCCTGAAGTGGTAAACATTACAAGAAGGCGACGCCTTAGCACGAACAGTTGCGTCGGCCTCCTTCTTCTTTAATGGGGAGTCGTCCGCCACAATAACCGGATCCGTCGCGGTGTTAGGTGGTGGTGGCGGACGAACAGGTGAGTCCTTCAAACCGGAAATACCCTCAGAAGGGTTATCCAGGTTCACTGAAAAAATATTTATGAAGGGTTAGGAATATTCCAATGCAAATAAGATAACAAAGTACAGAGAGGTTTGCATACCCAACGAAGGGTCTTCAGTGTCAAGCTGTTCCAAACGTGCTTCCAAGGCGGCAGGATTTGTCTTTTTGGATTTTTTTCTTATTTAAGACAATCTTTACCGGATTAAACTTATGTTTTCCCGCCACCTTAGAAGAGCCCGCACCAATGACCGGATGTGTACCCTCAGCGGTAACATCATCAGCTTTCGTACCCTTGACGCTCGCAACAGTATCAGCATCATCTTGACCCGCCGCCTGGCTAACAGTGGCTCGTTGACGGGTGAAACCTGCAGTTAAGCCCACAACTTTGTTAACATCAATCGAACATATTTATCCACAAAGTGATGACTCCTCGCTAGACGAGAAAAGCACAATCACTCCACTAAAAGTAATAGCAGTCACAGGTTTGGGTTTCAAAATGCCCTCACCTTTCTGGATGCAATCTGTAACATATGCCTCACCTTTGGCATACATCGCCTCGGAAACTTTCGGTTCCGGGCGGAAAGCTGTGAGTAACACAAAGTTGGAACTGGTGCGCTCAAGAAAGGACGCATCCCTTTTATCGATGGGGCGACGCACCATCATCCCTCCTTCATGATCCAACAAAGTGCTGAAGGCGGAACCCTCGCATGTACAAACAATAAAACATGCCTGAAAGGGAGCGCTTTTGCAATAAAACAATAATACAGATGTAACACAAAGCTTACTCTTGTTGGTCATTTCATAATATGGTTCTAACTTGGGGAATGGCCATAAGCGGCTCATCTTGGCGCTCACCATGTCCCCTTCGTGAATTTGGCGTAGAGGAGTTGGCGTGGAGATAAGCGTTTTATACCACGCCTGACCCTCATGAGCGCTGGCAAGAACCACGGGCATGGGAGCGTTCGCCTTACGTTTCGTCATCTTGAAAGGAATGACGTCTTCTCGGATCCAGAAGAATTTCGGCTGCCAGCCATGAAGGCTACGGAGCCACTCCGTGCCGATAGTCCTCTTTTCAATGGATGCAAAACTGTACCATCCATCACGAAAGGTCATCTTATAAAAAACGGCGAACATACCAACAGTCGGATCAAGGTTGCGAGATTGGCAACATAATTCGAAATGTAGAATCCTCAACATTCCAAAAGGGTGGATCTGGGAGAGATGAATCCCATAAGTGGTCAAGATCGATTCAACAAACTTGGTCACCGGAATCCGGAAGTTCCCTGTTGTAAAGTGGTCTATGTATACAGCCATTTTCTTCGGAGGCGGACTAGTGGCAATAGAACCACTAGCAGGAAGTTCCGGTTCCCACTCCGTTGTCAATCCATAAACATTAACAACATCATTATAGTCTTCTTCTTTAAGGCAGACGACAACTTCGTGGATAGTGGGGGTACTCTTTTTTTCTTTAGCCATTGGAATTTCAGAAAAGATTAAGAACTCTTAGAAGGGTGAAGATATCTTAGAGAATGTTAAAAGGTCTCAAGTGTTTGAAGGAAATTTGAAAGCGATAAAAGTTTAATAAAACCCACAAGTGGTTATATTTATACTCATCGCAATTAATGTGATCCATAAAGTGCCAGAGGAGAGAGAAACTGTGGACCACCAGATGACTGACACGTCAGGCGGGAAATTCAAGATAATGAAAACATGCTGTCAAAAGTGTCACACACGTCTTATCGGTTGTCCTCAACGAAATTCTCTCTCCGCCACGTCACCATAGTTATCCAAACTTTCAAACATTTCAAAAAGTCGAAGATTTCAGCAAAAATCTTCTCAAAATATATTAAAAACAGTAAAAAGATCACAAGAGTCAAAGAAAGATTCTTCATTAATTATCAAAAAAGTAAGTACAAGAAGCAAAAGAAAATATTACAAGATGAAGAACATTAAAGCCTATCCTAAGGGTTTGAGGCTGCTGGGTCTTCCGGAGCCTTCAACGACGTGTCTTTCTTTGATATGGCGAATGACCTGTTAGGACAAGAACATAAGTTCCCAATATCAAAAACGTGAGTAAAACAACAAAGGATAAAGTATTGCTTATAGCGTTAACTCCCCGAGTAAGGAACCATTGACGGTCTTGTTCCAAACGTTCTGCCCGCGCTCGGAATTCCTTAGATTCTGCAGTCGCTTCCTCATGAGCTTGAAGGAGAGAGTCATTAGCAGTCTGAATTTCAGCCGCCCTTTGGTCTTTAAGTTCGACTCGCTCCTTTTGCAACTTTAGCTCCGCCTCAAGATCATGGATCCGTGCACCTTGAAGGGCCACGTGATTTTCCAAAGTAGAATTGGTTTCTTGAGCACGGGCCAAGTCATCTTTCTCCTTTTGAGTCTTGGCTCGGGCAGCCTCAAGAATGGCATTCTGCCTTTCACAGGCTTCTTTCCACCGGCGTGCCGCATCAGCATTACGATCTTGTTCACTCTTGAGGGCATTTTCTGCATCAGCTTGTTTCCATTTAGCAGTTTGAGCAGCAATACGATACTCCTCAGCTTCTTTCTTAGCAGCTTCAGCGGCCCGCCGGGCTTCTCCCACTTTCCCGCCTAAAGTACGCCATTCACTTAAGACCTCCTGGCTACCGGCCAGAGCGTTGGCAAAATGATAAGCTACATTTGTGTGAAGATCGTGGCGGGAGAGGTCACGTTGATATGCCATCTCGGCGGGTGGAGCACAATGCTCAACAAAGTCCATACAAGTTCTAGCTTGTGAAAACCGGGACCCGTTAGTAATGCCCCATGGAGGGACAAACAGTTCATGTTTGTCACCCAGGCCCATATCCCCGTAATAACGGGAACCCGAAGGTCTAAGGTGAGCTGGGGAAGAAAAAGGCTGTTGTGGAGGAGGAGACTCCACATCCCTAACATTTTCCTCATTTATAGCAGGATTGTCCTGCTGATCACCAGCACCACCCCCAGCTTGAAAAAGATAGTCAAAAAGAGTATCAGTTTCAGCTTCCCCCATCGAAGTATCAGCTGGCGGGGTTGGCACCCTATCTTCCACGATAGTTTCAGTTGAAGGAAAGGTCGACGGACCCCCTACGTTGATGTCACTCGGAGGAATAGACAACTTAATTTCCGCCTCTCCCTTGAAAAAGGGGGAACAGTATGAGGAGTTGGACTAGATAGCCTCTCCGATATATCCTCACTAAAGATCAACGGATCTACATAACAAAGTTATACTTAGCCAAACACTCATAAAAAAGAATACAGTATTTAAAGGTTGACACGTACCTTCAACAGTGTCAAGGCGGTCAGCAAGGCTATACTGTGGCTTCTTGGGACGATATACTTTCCGTTTTTTCTTCGATGGTCCCGCCTCAGTATCCGCAGCGTTCACGTTCGTATGACCCATCTGACAGAAGAAAATTCAGAAGCACCCTCGTCAGAGTCCTCTTCTTCTTCCGAAGCGGAAAGCTGAGAAGCATCTCCATCATCATCACTTGATGATAAGATGACAATCGTCCCGTCAAGAATGGCACCTGTTTCAAAGGGGAGGAGGGTTTAGAACATACGCACCTGTTTCAAAGGTGGCATTCGAAGTCACAGGTTCAGCTCGAACCTTCTTCGGAAACAAAAATTGGGACTTAGTTTTCTCAAGTATAGATTGGTCCCCCGCCTCGCGGATACTCTTGCGGACACAACCCCGGTCCCCAAAAAGAACGTTAAACATGGAACTACGACCTGAAAAGACATAAACTCGATCATAAAAGTATTCACAAAAATGAAAAGGCAATAACATACAACTTACGCTCATTAAGATCCGCAAAAATAGTTTCCATGAACTCCGTCGGCCACAAACGGCTCATGCCCGCCCACACTAAAGCTTCTTCCGGCAAGGCACGCATGGGCGAAGGCTCCATGGTAAGAATACGGTACCACTCATGACCTTCATGAGTAGCTGTGACAACCTCCGGAAGGGTGGAATTCACAGGACGACGAACCATGGACAGTGGCACCACATCCTCAGATATCCAGAAGAATTTGCTACGCCAGTTTGTAGGCAAATTTTTACCTTCATACCCAAGACTTCGATCAGAAAACCCTTGACACGTATACCAACCATTACGGTTAGTAAGACGGTAAAAAACTGGGAATCGATCTATGTGGGGAACCATATCACGTGCTATACATACAAATTCATAATGACGAATTCACATCATAGCACGCGGGTACAATTGGGATAAATGGATCCCATAAGCAGTCAGAAATCTTTCAAAAAATTTTGTTATGGGTAAACGGAAATTCCCATAAGATAATCAGCATACAAAGCCATCTTCCCAGGCGGTGGGAAACGAGCTATAGAACCCGAAGATGGAAATTCTGGTCCCCATTCAGGAGGAATACCGTACTTGTCCAGCAACTTTTCATACTCTGAATAGTCCCATGACACTTCTATTTTGTCGACTTCAGTCTGAACGTTCGACATTGCAAATAGAATTGGGTAAGTTAGAAGAAAGATATATGGAAAATTCAGAGAGAGTTTACAAGGTAATCAGAACAAAAGGTGATAAAACTTCAAAAGGAAGGAGTCCCTCCTTATTTATACCCATCGCAATTAACGCGATGGGATATGAACAGTAGAGAGAGAAAAACACCACCCAACCAGTACTTGCCAAGTCACGCGGGAAATTCAGAAAAGAGAAAAAGTTGTACAGTCGGGTACAGTGACAACCGTCAAAAAAGTTACATCATCTGTTCGAGCGCCTGCAAGTGGTCAATTTGTCCTTTTTCATGATTATCCATACCAACAGAAGATATTTTCTACCTAACTTCCGAACAACAAAAATCCCCAACATACATTAAGTCCAGAATTTCACCCGCATAAAGACTTTACACGGAAGAAACACTGGACTGGGGGACTTGTAGAGGTAGGGTACCAAAAAGACCCAAATACCCTTAAGTACCACTCGCGGGTCACAGATAATGTTCTTATAAGCCACCCGCGGGACATATGGATCACCCGCATATCACGATAGATGAGGAACGTCCTCATAACACGCGCGGAAGCATCCGGGCATCCTCAAAAGTCATCCGCAGGACAAGACATCTGTCCGCATAAAACAACTAGAGGAGAATGCCAGCGGGAGAGCTGTCACCACTCAAGTACTCTCTAGAAAAAGGCTCATGATTCTTACTTGGGGAATATGTGACATATTAGCCAATGAACAAAGGACACCTGGCCAGGTTGTTATAACCATGCACATGGCCAGAGTGCGATTCGTCCTATCATTTGGCGACACGCGTCCAGGTTGTTACGCCTATGCACGTGAGACATATAGCTTAGCCTATTACAAGAGGACACGTGTCTAGGCGATTATCAAATGTCTTCTAGAAGAGGACAGCTGCCCCAATCATCTTCCATCATCCTTCGGCTATAAATACCTTGTCAAACGGTATGAGGTATTGTTGGTACATGTATGTCAGTAGTTCATAGTCTAACGTTTGTAATCGAGTCTGTAATGTAATTATGTTTTTGATTATGTTTATGTTTATGTAACGAGCGAAGTTGTCAACAAGTTCGCTTAGGCCAACTTGTTGAACAAGCGAAGTTGTTAACAAGTTCGCTGAGGCGAACTTGTTGAACAAGCGAAGTTATGGACAACTTCGCCTGAGGCGAAGTTGTCGTGTTTATATATACTGTTCACCGTAACAGTTTAGAGAGTTCGCGAGTTTGGTGAGGGTTTGTTTCAGTTGATTAGTTCGAGAGTTCGTGAGTTCGCGAGATTGGTTAGGGTTACGTGTTTACAAGTCAGAGTCTGTAATAGTGACCGCGTGTCACGTGTTCGGGTTATCAATATAACGTGTTTCGGTTAATGCTCGTGTGTTTGTTTTATACGTATTCTACGCTCGTATCTACCTACGCAGGGATTCCGCACCTGCGCAGATAGCGACATCCCGTGTACGATCCGTCCAGGAACCTACAATTGGTATCAGAGCCATCGGCTCGATTGTGAGGTTCGGGATTTCACGCGGGTGTAGAAAACGTCTCGTTTGACCTATTCATGGGACGAGTTTTTGTTCGTATTGAGTTCTAATCACTATATACAGTCATTTTCAAGCCTTTACAACGACCGGAAACTGCAGAATCGTCGACATCAGATCTGAATATTTTCAGTGTTCATCGGGCGAAGTTACTGTTCTTCAGGCGAAGTTGCCGTCACTGAAAGTAGGGTTTCGGCGAAGATATAAGGTTAAGCGAAGTTATTCACAACTTCGCCTGCCTCATAAGTTCGCCTAAGCGAAGTTATCCTCAACTTCGCTTACCTGCTAAGTTCGCTTGCCTTAAGCGAAGTTATTCTCAACTTCGCCGAGTCATACGAATTTAAGAATTTTTCCAGCGAAGTTAATACCTAAGCGAAGTTATTCTTAACTTCGCCTTTAGTACTGTTTGGACAAATTTTTGAATTTTTCGGGTTTTTGAGAAGATGTCGCAAATTAACATCTCTGAATTGGTGAAAATGGAAGTCGAAGCGGGGTCAGCCACTAAGGCCCCAAGGCTGTTAAAAGGAACCGACTTTGTTGCATGGAAGAATCGGTTTATTCAGTATATTAAATATCAGGATGCAAAGATGTGGGTGTGCATCCAGGATGGATATATCCCACCGACCATGGTGTACGAAGGTCGTGATGTGGTTAAGAAGTACAGTAAGATGGATGAAGAGGAAAAGAAGATGTACGAAGCCGAAAGCAAGGCTCACGCAGCTATCACTATGGCTCTTCCACAGGAGATCCTTCATACTTTCAGAAAGTATACATCGGCTCGAGAGCTTTGGGATGCTCTTGAAAATAGATTCGAAGGGAACGTAGGTATTCGTGCCTCGAAGATTAAACTGTTGAAGACTCAGTTCTCTGTCTTCAAATATTTGAAGAACGAATCTCTGGATGATATTATCACTCGATATTATCATCTAATGACAGAGCTAAACAACTATTCGATTGCTTACAGAGAAGAGGAGATAGTTGAAAAGCTTCTCGATGCTCTCCCACCGAAGTGGGAAATGTACACAGTTCTGATGAGGGAAGACAGAGACTTTCCTAATTGTGATTTGGAGACAGCAGTAAACAAGCTCAGAACCTTTGAGCTTAATATGGTTCGGAAAGAGACACCAACAGATCAGATTCAAGACCCTGGTATGTATGGTGCCAAACTTAAGTCAGGCTCAAGTTCGAAGCCTGAATCTGCTGCTTACTACTCCAAAGGAGAGTCAGGTTCTGACTCTTCTCATGAAGGAAACGTTTCAGTAAACATGAACAGTGATGTTTGCTTTGTTGCTGGAGGTGCAAGTGCTTCGAAACCTCAAACATCCAACAGTAGTTTCTCTCCCAGTGCCTCAAGCAATAACTATTCCAAGATGCCAATGAGTGTCAAATCTGCTGAAGAGCAGTTTGCAGTCTATGCATCTTTTATTGCTTCATTTGAGAACTACATACAAGGGAAGATTGTGGACCCTGCTGTTTTGGATGAGGATTATGACCAGATCGATGCTGATGATCTGGAGGAGATGGATTTGCAATGGCAAATGGCCATGATAGTGAGGCGAGTCAAGCGTTTCATGAAAAAGACGGGGAGAAAGTTTGTTGGTGGTAGGCCCGGATTCGACAAGTCTAAAGTGAGGTGCTATAACTGTCAACAGTTTGGGCACTTTGCTAAAGAATGCAGAAACGAGAGAGTTGAACGGGGTCAAGGCCGGTCTGCACAGCCTACTGGAATTAGTAAAGAAGTCAATGCCATGTTGTCTAGAGAAGCCGGTGAATACAACTGGAACCTGCATGCGAATGAAACTGGTGAGCAGGCGAATATGGCTAAGGTAGAAAATGAAGATTGTGAGAAGGTGACTGGAGAGGAGAAAGCTACTGGTGAGGAGAAAGCTTTCATGGCAGATAACGATGGTCAACCCTCCGAGGTAAGTTTTAAACCTGTTTGTACAAAATGTGAGAATTTGTCTGAGCAACTTGCGACCATAACTGATCAGTATGTTCGTTTAGATGCTGAATTTAAAAATCTTAAAGAAGATCATCATTTTACTAAGGCAAGAGAAAACATTTTAAAGTTAAAATAAAAGCATGTGAAAAAGATGTCAAAAGCTTAAAAACTAAACTTGCTGAAAAAATTGATGTAATTGACCTAAGTTATGAGGTTTTAGAAGAAAAGACTAAACTTATTGCTGAACGTGAAAAGCAGATTGCTGACCACCAGGTGAAAGTGGTGGAACTGAACCGAAAACTCGAGCAGTTCCGAAATTCCTCAGCTATTCTTGATCACCTTGTTAGTGATCAAGGTACCTCTCCAAAGAGAGGAGGAATTGGTTATCACGAGGTTCCACCACCGTATAACCACAAATACACTTTCAACCCTAGTATTCAGAAATCTGTGGATTTTGAAGTTCCTCAGACTGTTCCAATCAAGGTTACATGTAAAGAACCAACTGTTAGTAATGGCGAAACGAGTTCGCCTGTTTCTAGTGTAAATATTTCTGTTACGAGTCCAGTCTCATCGGATTCGAATAAGTTGTCCGAATCAGGTAAGACGAAAGAGAAGGTGGTGTTACCCACTGGTGGAGATAAAGATAAAACTTCTAAAAGGAGTACTCCACTCAATCCGTACGTCCCACCTTATGTGAGACGAAAGGCTGGTAACACTGCCTCTACATCCAAAACAACATTTGAAAAGAAAATGGAGTATAGGTGTTGTTTTCGATGTAATAAGGTAGGACATCTTGTTGCAGATTGCCCTCTGACGCCAAGATACAGAGGTGTGAGGCCAAATAAAACTGAGAATAAGCATCAGTTTGATACTGCTAAAAATGAAAACTTTTCAAAATGCCAAAATGTAACTAATTCAAGTTTTCATAAAAACAAACCTCAGTTTTTCAACCAAACCACAAGATATAACACTTTCAATTCACATAGGTTTGGAAGGCATCACACTCAATCTTCAAGGAGATTTCCTAACAGGACTTACAGGAATTATCCTGATGCTAACTTTGGAAAGCCAGGGTACGGGACGTATCGATCCAAGACCAATTGGTCTTGGGTCCCAAGATTCTAATTCTCTGTTTTATTGTGCAGGAACAGTTGAATAGGGCTGCCCACAGTCTTTGGATTGTAGATAGCGGCTGTTCCCGGCACATGACGGGCAACAAACACTTGTTGCAAGACTTAAAACCTGTTCAGGGAGCGAGAGTTAGTTTTCTGGTGAAAGCGGAGGGAGAATTACTGGTAGAGGTACAATGTCAAATGGAAGGATGACACTTGAGAATGTAAATTTTGTGGAGGAATTGAAGCACAATCTGCTGAGTGTGTCGCAGATTTGTGATAAAGATTACACTGTCCATTTCACGAAGAACGAAGCGATCGTGTTGAAGCCTGGTTTCCAGATACCAGATGAGTGGATAGTAATGAAAGCTCCACGTGAAACAAATACATATGTGATGGATATGAGGTCTACTGAAATGGCCACGGGAGAATCTTGTTTAATGACGAAAGCAAGCGAATCAGAATCTGAATTGTGGCACAGGAGAATGGGGCACATTCATCTTCGGAAAATGAACTTCATTGTCAAGAATGGGCTTGTGATGGGCGTTCCCTTAAAAAGTTTTAACTTTGAAGACAAATGTATAGCATGCAAGAAGGGAAAGCAACACAAGAAAACCCATCTCACCAAGAAGGTCAACTCTATTGCCGGTACTCTAGAACTACTTCACATGGATCTCTTCGGTCCCGTGAATGTAAAAAGTCTAGGAGGTACCTCTTACTGCTTGGTGATCACTGATGACTACTCGCGATATTCGTGGGTATATTTTCTGAAATCAAAAGATGAGACGGCTCAAATGGTGAAGAATCTAATTACAAAAGTTGAGAACGTCATGAGTAAATCAGTTAAATACATCAGAAGTGACAATGGAACAGAGTTCAAGAACTTTGAAATGGAAATCTTCTGTCTTCAGAAAGGAATTGAACATCAATACAGCGCTCCGTATACTCCGCAACAGAATGGAGTGGCTGAAAGGAAGAACCGAACTTTAATTGAAGGAGCCAGAACTATGCTGGCAGATTCAAAACTTCCTGTGATATTCTGGGCTGAAGCAGTTGCTACAGCCTGCTATGTTCTGAATAGGGTGTTAACCGTTAAGAGACTTGGAAAAACATGTTACGAGCTTATGCATGGAAGGAAGCCCAACTTGAGCGGTCTTGAACCATTCGGGTCTCCTTATTCGATTTTGAAGACTAATTCGAAATTTGGTGAAGTAGCCGATGAAGGAATCTTAGTCGGTTATGTTGTTGGGACTCCCAACAGACGGGTCTTCAATACGTCGACTTGCAAGGTGGAGGTGGTGTGTAACACCGACATTACTAGTTACCAATCGCCAAAACCAAGCAATGGACCTGCTGAGCTTTTCGACTATGTTAAGCTGTTTAAGTCATTTAACATCCCTAATTTGGAAATTTCTGAAGAAGAAGAAAGAATTGCGTCGAAGATGATACTTGATGAGGAAGAGAATCTATTGCAACGACAGCTTATTGAGAAAAGTCAACCTTCCACATCAAACACTATTGATACCCCTACTGCCTTACCTGAAGATGAGTTTATCAATCCATTTCACTCTCAGCCAGAAACAACCATTGATGAGATCTCTTCAAATTTGGAAGATAATTTGCATGTCGGTGCTGTTCCGACCACGAGAATTCACAAAGATCACCCATTGGAGAATATTATAGGTGATGTGTCCTCCAGTGTACAAACCAGAAGTAGCTTGAATGAGCACACCTGTGTTTATACAAGCATTAAAGAAACGGGTATAATGAACGAATGTTTGTACTCCTGCTTTATTAGCCAGATTGAACCGAAAAATTATCAAATGGCTCTTAAGGACAGCTCGTGGGTCGAGGCCATGCAAGAAGAGTTGGCCCAATTCGAGAAGATGGAAGTCTGGACTTTGGTTGAAAAACCAAGGAATGTGCATGCTATAGGCACAAAATGGGTGTTTAAGTGCAAGAGGGATGAAAAGGGGATTATCATTAGAAACAAGGCAAGGCTGGTTGTTAAAGGTTTTAATCAGCAAGAGGGTATTGATTACAATGAGGTGTTCGCTCCTGTCGCCCGGTTAGAAGCGATAAGATTGTTTTTGGCGTTTGCTGCATGTAAGAAAATGAAGGTGTTTCAGCTAGATGTGAAGAGTGCGTTTTTAAATGGGAAAGTTGATGAGGTTGTGTATCTTGAGCAACCTCTGGGTTTTCCTGACCCAGACTTCCCAGATCACGTATACAAGTTGAGCAAGGCGCTGTATGGATTACATCAGGCACCTCGTGCCTGGTATTCAACGTTATCGGACTACTTGCTCGAGAATGGTTTTGAAAGGGGTTTAATTGACAGCACACTGTTCGTGAAGAGAGAAGGAAGCGACTTCCTACTAGTTCAAGTCTACGTGGATGACATCATATTTGCTGCATCAAGAGTCTCCATGTGTCAAGATTTTGAGGATGTCATGAAGAAAAGGTTCGAAATGAGTGCTATGGGTGAACTAACTTTCTTTCTAGGATTGCAGGTTGATCAGAAGAAGGACGGGATGTTCATTCATCAGACGAAGTACGTTCATGATGTGCTCAAGCGAATCAAGATGGAGGACAGTTCTCCATATGACACTCCAATCTGCGTCAATCACAAATTGGGCGCTGAATCAGATGGTGACGCAGATGTGGACCCAACTCTGTATCGGGCGATAATAGGTTCATTAATGTATTTAACTGCTTCTAGGCCTGATATAATGGTTGCTGTTTGTCTTTGTGCATGTTTTCAGGCAAATCCGAAAGAATCTCATTTGAAATGTGCAAAGAGGATACTACGGTATCTCAAGGGCAAGCCGAAGCTAGGGTTGTGGTACCCAAAGGGAGGAGACGTAGAACTGGTAGCTTATACTGATTCTGATTATGGAGGGTGCAATCAGAGTCGGAAGTCGACAACAGAAGGATGTCAGTTTCTCGGTGGAAGATTAGTTTCCTGGCAGTGCAAGAAACAGACGTCAGTTGCAATCTCAACATGTGAAGCTGAATATATGGAAGCATCCAACTGATGTTCACAGGTTTTGTGGATTCAGCAACAATTGCGCGACTATGGTCTGAATTTCTTACTCACTCCTATTTTAATTGATAACACTGCAGCCATCTCAGTAATTAACAATCCCGTGAAACATAGTAAAACCAAACATATTGACATTCGTCATCATTTCATACGGGATTGTGCTGAGAAGAAACTGATTAAGATCGAAAAAGTCGATACGCTCGAGAATTTCGCTGATTTATTTACAAAAGCGTTTGATAAATCCAGATTTCAAAACCTAATTGAGCTAAACGGGATGATCAATCCCGAGTAACCATGCTTTTCTTTTGTGTCTTAAAAAAAAAAAAAAAATCACTGTCGCTTAAAATTATGTCGGTTATCTCAGTTGGAAGGACATGTCTTAGGATATGTTTTGGTTCTCATCTTCTACTTGTAGATTTTGAGGATAGCCATTAACCAGATGACTGAAAGTGACCGGGGCGATTTATGATGTGTTTTCTTTCTGTCGCTGAAAATTAGTCGGTCATACATAGTTAGAAGGACACATACTTGTATGTGGTCGGTCCAGTTGATCCAGTGGATCTTCAGGATTGCCGTTTACCTGAAGACTTTGACGTGATCGGGGTGATTGAAGTCAAAATTTTTTTTGGGAAATGAAATTACTTTTCATGTCTATTACTTCGTATGAAGTAAATGTGCTATGTTTAACAGAAAGTTGATCCAACCTTGGAAAATGATATATATACTGATTGTGTGTGCTTAACTAGTGAAGTTATTAGGCTTAAAAGACTTTAGGACAGTCATTGTATGTCATGGTAATTTTTATGGTGCGTAAAAGTGTATGTGATATTAACTTAAATTACTCGATTTTACGTGGAAACTCCTTAAGAGTTTTGAATGTCTTCATGCATTTCTTTCCGAATGATAGGCAGAAAAGCGACCACCCAGTCATACACGAGCCCGTAAGTGTTCTGATTCCTGTGAAGAAAGCATTTCAAGACACTGCAGTGATCCAGATTCGGGACTTGCAGTGGTTTAGTACTCCGAAGTCTATAAGTATGTGTGGATAAAAAAAATAATAATAATAATAATAATAATAATAATAATAATTTTTAAGTACTTATGAATTATTGTAACAATCAAGACTTCTCAATTCTGGAGTAAGAAGAGAACGGGAAGCAGACATCGAGTATCTACAAGTTAATCAGACACTATGGGTCGAAGTCAATTCGGGGTGACTTGGGTATAGCCAAATACACTTTGAGAATAGATAGAAGGCTTCATTATCTCTGAGTTGTTGCCCACTTAAATTTTGAGCTAAAATTGAACCTTAATCCGTATCACAGAAACGATGAAAACCATTTAAGTTATTTACATGCTTACAACCTGTTTCTCTATGTCATAATACGGCTAAACACGGATCTATATGACAGTCACGTAGTGAGTGTGATTCCTGTTAGGATCTTTTCTAAAAACATAGTGGTCCCTGACTAGACTGAAATTTGATCCCTTATTTCGTTAAATTTTTATAAGTTTTTCTATTTTTGTAGTTGTATTATTTTATATCTGGTTACTTAGACTTGATCATTTTTGTTTAACTCTTTATGAAACTTTCAAATGTTAATTGCAAAATGCTCAAACTTAAAGGGTTGATTCTGAAAATATAGGCGAAGTTGTTGAATCAGGCGAACTTGTGATTAACTTCGCCTAGGCGAAGTTATCCTTAACTTCGCCTGACCAACTCTGACCCTATATAAGTTGATTTTTAAACAGTAACCATCATTATAATATCAGCGATATTGTTTTTCCGGCGAACTTGCGAGATCTCCGGCGAACTTGATTTTTATCTCCGTTTTCGATCTTTGCTTCTAATTTCTATTATCATTGAGGGTATGTGTTGTCGATATCTCTCACAAACTTGTTCGTTCTTGATCGTTTTTACCCGGTTCGAGACCTCGGGTCGTCGGACCTTCAAAACTGAAATCTTCAAAACTTGTGTTAACGTGTGCATGGACATGCTTTTCATCTAAACATCCTTAAAATCATGTGTTTTGATGTCCTTGATTGTCGATCTTAGTCGAAAACACAGGATTTCCGGTGTTGGAATCCTAATAGTCGCCGACTAAGTTCAGGCGAAGTTAGGGTTTAGGCGAAGTTATCTACAACTTCGCCTTGGGGCTTAATTTCGCCTAAGGCGAAGTTATCCACAACTTCGCCTGAAGCTTAATTTCGCCTAACACTTATCTTCGCCTGAGGCGATGTTGTGATAAGGCGAAGTTATCTTCAACTTCGCCTAAACCAATTTGTTTAACAGTTATTTAGACGAACTTACAGATGAAGCGAAGTTGTTCCCAACTTCGCCTCACCTTTAATTTCGCCTATACAGTTTTAATCACAACTTCACTCATGGTATAACGCGAACTTGTGAGTTGCTTAACAGTTATCTAACTTGGTTCGTTTAGTGCAGATATGGCTGCTGTTGGCGGTGCTGGTGGTGATGACGGTAATGATCAAAGACAGTTCTTTCCAGCGCATAACCAGTACATCATGTTAGCCCCAGACGCAAGTGGCGTGGAGGACTACAGGGAAATAATCACATTTCTCCTGCGCTCAAGGATCTTCCATGCGATCACGAATACCCTGCCTATTTCACTACCTAACATTGAAGACTTTTGGCAGTCGGTAGAGTATGATTGCCGGGTTGATCCCCCGGTGATGCGAGCAACCGTAAATGGTCATGTTGTGCAGTTCTCTTCAGAAGATATACGGTTGGCTTTGCAGTTTGGAGAAGAAACGAGGGATGACCCAATGGAGTTCGTCGCTCCTTTTCGTGATGGGGCATATCTCAGGATGGGTTATTCAGGTCCGTTGGGGGACACGCAGAGGAGAAAAGGATTTTTGTTAGATCAGTGGCGCTTCCTAATGCACGTCTTGATCGTGTGCATGTCTGGGAGGAAGGCAGGAACTGATGGAATGGGCGCGACGATGCAGTCTGCCATGACTGCCCTGACTTACAACAGAAGATATTCATTTAGTCAGCTGATATTTTACGAGATTGATCGTCAGAGGAGGGCTGTGGCGCGTGAGCGATTTATTATGTATCCTCGATTCTTACAAATGATTCTCAATCATGTGGCTCCGTTGCTACCTCAGAGACGCCCTATTAGATACGTTGAATGTGTGACGAAGCGTATCTTTGCTCAGTGTCGCACTTCTAGCGTACGAAGCAAGCCTGAGCTGCGTCCCAGGCATACTCCACTGTTCGGGTATCTTGTCAACCCAGAGTATGTTCCTGCTGGTGGGGACGAGTTCAGAGACCCAAGACCACAACAGGCGGCAGCACCTCATGCTGTATCAGCTGCGCCTGCTGTGCCTACTGCTGAAGACGTCGACCTTGATGCTGCTTTTAGCGGCCAAGGATTGTTTGATATGGATGACTCGGGTTCTCAGGCCATGGATGTTACTAGAGCAGTTACTTCGGTAGCTGACTCCGATCTTGATGAGACATTTGCTGAAGCTAGACGATTGATGGTGTCTAGGGAGAGAACGATTGGGAAGAGGATGAGAACGGATGACGACGATGACGAGGAAGATGATGAAGAAGAAGCAGTTCAGCTAGTGCTCAGACGTTCAAGAAGAGAATGGACAGGTATGGGTTCGGGAGCTGGAGAAACTTCAAGGCTGGTACGTTTTGCTCCACCTGCCTTGTCTGGTATGTCTCTTATTCCTTCTACAGCACAGGTTACTGCCGTCCAGACGTCGACTCCAACAATTGTGTCTCTACCACCTCAATCGCTTACTCCATCGGTGGTAGTAGCACGATTTGTTGAGTCTACAGTCACTACTACTGCAGGGTTACCAAGTGTACCACCTGCGGTCACTTCTGCTGCTGATGTCCCGCCAACTCCAACGCCTACTTCAGACTCCGAAAGGATAGCTTCACTAGAGAGGATTGTAGCTGAGCAGTCCAAGACCATTCAAAGCCTAGTGGAAGCAAACCAACTACAGGCCTCCCTCCTGGTCGAGCATGGGAAGATCATAGACGCTATGAAAGCGTTCTTGGCATCTCAGGGGGAGATGAGCTGTAGGGGAGATGAGTTGAGGACAAAACGGAGAGAAGATCATGACGATGATCCCAATGCACCGGAAGGTGCAGGTGGTGAGCTGCCAAGAACTTCTATAGCTCTTGGTACTTCCACAGCTGAGGGGGAGTCTACAAGCGCAGCTGGTGATGATGATGATGTTGATGATGTAATCGACGCGTTGAAAGAGCTAGATGATGATGATGATTTTATGCTTGAAGAAGATGTGCTGCCGAGTGATGAGATTGAGAAGATCGGTGAGCAAATTATTGTTGAAAATGTGATAGAAGAAGGGGAGATAGTAGATGAAGATATTGAACACGAGATTCCAGAGGTTGAGATGCCCGATATGGGTGATGAGACAGTTGTGGAAGATACTGAATGGGAAGAGCAGCCGAATTAGAAGGAAGGTTGTGCTCAATGGTTCGTAAAGACGAAAAAACGGCGGTCCCTAAAATGTTCAAAAAGAGTTACAATATTAAGGGATACGCTGAAGCAAAGAAAGGTATTATCTGCTGGATATATGATGAGCAGCTGCGGCTCTTCGTGATCAAAAGATATGACGGGATTCAGTACTTCAGGAGAACTTTGAGATCAGTAAACACACTGCCTGAATGTGAGGTTAAAGACTTAGCCAGATTGGGGTTGATAAATCGAAGTGACAATAACATGGCTAGAGTCATCGGAAAGATCGTATGGAAAGAGAGCATTAAGGAGAAGAAGTTTGAGCTGCTGAAACCACAAAAGGGGAAATTTGTCGAAGACAAGGATAGAGGTTTGAGAGCTGATGGAAAGCCTTGGATGGTTATGAAGTATAAACCGATCCGGTGCCTTAAAGAAGTACCGATGAAGCTTATGCCCAAGGACGTGCTCAAAGACCTAAAATGGTGGTTCGTGGATTGTGAAACAGCGGAGGCGGTAATGGAAGATGAGGATGAACAAGAAGTGCTTAGGGTTTACGATCCGATGCATCTTGTTAATCTATCGCAAGCTGATCTGAAGATGCTCAACGAAAAGAAGATCTTCTACATTCCTGCTTGGAAAGATCAAGCAAGGAAATATCAAAGGGTGGTGTCGGTATGTGTTAGAGAATGAGCACACGCGTAAAGATACAAGATTACAAGACTCAAGCTTTGAAGATCAAGATATGAAGCTACTGCCAAGGGGGAGTCTGTTGGTACATGTATGTCAGTAGTTCATAGTCTAACGTTTGTAATCGAGTCTGTAATGTAATTATGTTTTTGATTATGTTTATGTTTATGTAACGAGCGAAGTTGTCAACAAGTTCGCTTAGGCGAACTTGTTGAACAAGCGAAGTTGTTAACAAGTTCGCTGAGGCGAACTTGTTGAACAAGCGAAGTTATGGACAACTTCGCCTGAGGCGAAGTTGTCGTGTTTATATATACTGTTCACCGTAACAGTTTAGAGAGTTCGCGAGTTTGGTGAGGGTTTGTTTCAGTTGATTAGTTGGAGAGTTCGTGAGTTCGCGAGATTGGTTAGGGTTACGTGTTTACAAGTTAGAGTCTGTAATAGTGACCGCGTGTCACGTGTTCGGGTTATCAATATAACGTGTTTCGGTTAATGCTCGTGTGTTTGTTTTATACGTATTCTACGCTCGTATCTACCTACGCAGGGATTCCGCACCTGCGCAGATAGCGACATCCCGTGTACGATCCGTCCAGGAACCTACAAGTGGTATCAGAGCCTTAGGCTCTTACGCTATGGTTCGAGATCTGCGTTTTGGTGTTTCTGGCACGTTTCTGTGCGTTTCTGGCCGAACAGTTCTTCAGGCGAAGTTATTGTTCATCAGGCGAAGTTGCCGTCACTGTTCGTAGGGTTTCAGCGAAGATATAAGGTCCGGCGAAGTTATGAACAGGCGAAGTTGACTTTAGGCGAAGTTGACTTCTCGGCGAAGTTATAGCCAGGCGAAGTTATAGCCCGGCGAAGTTATAGCCCGGCGAAGTTATAGCCAGGCGATGTTAACTTTCGGCAAAGTTAACGAGATTAAAAAAAAAAATATATATTTTGGAATTTTCCGTCTGTATGGCCAGGTGTACACGATTATTGTGAGACCGAAGATGTTATTCCGTCAACGAGTGATCTTGTTATCTTTTGGTTTTACGTGTGAACAAATACGTGTCAACTCTGATTTGGAGTTGAGGTTGTGAATGGGTTATTGTTTGAAACTGGATAGTGACACATATTCGGGTGTTTGTGGGAAAGGAAATTGTTGTTGTTCGTGGTGACCAACCGAAGAAAGTCAAATTGAACTGAAGGTTTTTCGTCATTACTGGATTGCGGTCAGAGCATATTATTTATGTTATTTTCAAGGCGTTCGAGAATTGGATCCTGAAACGTGATGCTTATTTATTAGAGTGAAGATTCTGGAACAAGTTGGATTTAACCGGGAATTAAAGTGTTTATGTTCCTGATCGTTATCCCTGGTGATTGAAGATGCTTCAGATTTTTTAATGGTCATGTGTTAGATTCTGTCAGGGTGGTTTTGTGATGAAATTGATCACTTGATGTTGAGTAGTTGAAGATTAAACCTTATCGTATGCCGACGAGTTGGTGAAGTTGTGGAGGAAGCCCAACTTCATGTGTTGGTGAAGTCAGATGGACTCACGTGATTGGTTGAGATGATCTATTGGCACGGGGATGCATGCATTACAAAGACCTCAATCGTTATAGTCGGAGAAGCTTAGACTGAAGGGGAGATCTGATATGGAAGACGCTGGGTGATTGGTAGATTTGTGAAGCTACAGGACAGTTTCAGACACGGCTGGTTGACTGCAAACAGAAGATCATCAGTTAAGAGGGAGTCTGTTGGTGCATGTTTTGTAACAGATGATCTTTCGTGTTTTGTCAGAATTGAGAGCAACGGTCAAAGGGGAGACTGTTGGTGCATTTTGTGACCGTCGCTATGCAATTCTGACCAGCGGAACGCCACAGGCGAAGTTAGCACAACTTCGCCTTAGGCGAAGTTAGAACAACTTCGCCAACGGCGAAGTTGTAACAACTTCTGCCTTAGGCGAAGTTAGCACAACTTCGCCTACTGAAGCCCAGGCCCGTGAATGTTTGTCTATATATAGTTGTGTCTTGTTTAGTTTTAGGTATCTAGAAATCAGTGTGTGTTTGAGCAGCTTGTTTATTGAGAGAGAGTAAGAGACTAGAGTCGTGTGAGACGACCCGAGGTAGAGCTCACCTCGGGTCAGTCGTGTTTCTGTTTTTGTTACGGTATGTAACGTGATTATTTTATATATGAATCTGCAGATTTGTTTATCCCGTTCTAGTATTTGTTTGTGTATTTGATCGTGTACGTGTTTGTGTTATTCGTCTGTACACCATTAACGAGTCTAGGAGGATTCCGCACTCCTAGACCTCGTGCGGATCTCGTATCGATCGGCGACGCCCCGGGGGGACCTACAGGTATTCATTCACTCACCTATATTCCGACTGCACTTAGTCTATATACTTCAATACTTTCTCCATTACGAACATTACTGATTCTCACGCCGGATGGTGGTTACAGGAAGATCCCCCCTCTTGTCCTTCATGTAACGAGACTCATGGTGTCTGTTTTGCAGGTTCCGGTCATTGGACTTTGGGAGGTTGTACTCATATCTTGGTTGTAATTATCATATCCTACCTTGTGGACTCATTGGATCCAGGACCCATATCCGGGGAGTGGATCCGTGTTTCTTCACTAATTATAAGACATAACAAAAAAAGGACCAAACATGAATGTAAGGTAACAATTACAACCATGACTGTATTATGAAAGAACAGAGAAATTGAGAACCATGTGTAACATCGTTGTTTTGGGGTTAGAGTTTCAGAAAAAGAGATGAAAGTGTTATTTGATATCAATGGATGACTAACCTGTAGACAATGGATTGAAAAAGAAAAACAATCGGACCTTTTAACATCGGTGTTAGAAGTGACAGCTTTCTTCTAGATCCATTAGAGTTTCATTTTAATAAACTGCTCCAATATGTGCATTAGGGTGCTGCACCAATCGACTAAATCGCAAATTGAGGATGGTGGAGATGGTGGAATGTATGGGAGGAGAGGTGGTTTGTGGATTATTTTGATTTAGGGTTGAGGAAAGGGGAAAGCGTTTGAGGAGCTGTTATGACCCGGTATCTGGATATGGTGATCCACAAGACCCGCGAAATTTAAACCGGGTTAAATCAATGAGAGACCCCCTTTCAGAAATCAAACAATCTAGTAGCTCTAGAGGGGTGGGGAGCGACGTGGGAGTGACACGTAGGATTTTATGGTAGGCAATTATATAGATAGTTAGAAGATGTTTAAAAGATCGAATACACCATTTGATTGTAAATCGATTGGCCTATGTCCGAAATAACCGAGAAAATAAGCTTTTTTGTTCCTCTGTACGTAAATATTTGTCATGATAATCATTCGACATCCAAGAAACTGTTTTTTTTAACGACCAACAAAAAATAATTCATTAACCAAACAGAGCCAGCAAGAAACTCGCCAACGTAATACACCACACGTTACAATCTTTTCACATAATTACAACAAACAAGAACAACACCACCACCTAACATTACAACACATAATCAAAACTCCACCACTCCTCCACGTCAAGCCCAATCGTATCGGTCTATTACGAACCCAAGAAAACTCATCGCCTTTATTTCACCCACCACCTTACTTAAGCTCATCGGTTTCCTCTCATAAACCGCCAAATTTCTTTCCTTCCAAACACTCCATATCATAGTGAGGCAGATTGCATGAAAAGCCTTTGTAACTCTTGGATGTATAGGAATGAATTTATAAAGATCCAGAATATCACGCAATGAAAACGCGAAGAAACCAGGAAAATCTACACCACCTCGCGGTCTCCCCCCAAATTGCTCATGCGAATCTACATGACACATAAAGATGATCCGCCAACTCCTCATACTCCCCACAACAAACACAAGAAACCGACTCCACTACTACATGTCGTCTCGCCAAGGAAGCTATGGAGGGTGTTTGCTCATTTTCAGCTCTCCAAACAAAAATACCCACCTTTTTTGGGACTAACCTATTCCAATCAAACACATAATTCTCGCCATGTGAACGGCTCGTTTCCAACCAGTTTTTAAGACTTTTCACCAAAAACTCATGAACCTGGTCTAACCCCCATGTGCCACGATCATCACCTGGAGTAAGTCTCACATGTTGGCAAAGTAACAATAGCCCCCTCAATTTATTCATTTCAGCTTGTATATATAGTTATCTTGACCACCCCACTGACCACATATTTCCCCCATATGCATCACTAACCGGCCCACCACTATAGACCCTTTACTTGTCTCGAGCTCGTATAATAATAAAGGAAACCTGGACTTTAAACTCCCCGCACCATTGTTCAATCCAAAAAAACATGTCACGTCCATCCTTTACCTCTTTTCTCATTTCGGTTTCGATATCTATCCCGAACTCGATTAACTCCTCAGATATTTTGACAATCTTCTTCCAAGTACCCGCTAGTGAGACCTTTGCCGAAATAGCCGACCACGAACTATCCGAATGATGAAAAGCCCATATAATATTTCTCCATAACCCACTCTGCTCACATTTAAACCTCCAGCACCACTTAGCGAGCATCGCAAGATTCGTATCGTTTAGTGAACCCAAACCGAGACCTCCTTTTTTAACCGGTGCTATTACTTTTTCCCATGCAACCCAGTTTATTTTACTTTTCTCTTCTGGGCCACCCTAATAAAATACCCGCCTTAAACTCTCTAGTTTCTCCAAAACCCCATCCGGTGCTTTGTATAACGAGAAGTAATATGACGGCAGCGAATTTAAAACTGCCTTTATGATTGTCACCCTCCCACTCACTAATAAGGACTTTGCCTTCCATAAAGATAAGCGTTTCCGAAAAACTTCAACTATCAGATCCCAAGGTCTTATCAAGTTCATATTTCCACCCACTTGTAAACCAAAGTACTTGAACCGGAAACTACCATCCTGAAAATTTAGCACCCTTGCCATCTCTTCTTTCTCCTGTTCACCCACTCGTACCCCATAGACCCAACTTTTATTTTAGTTAATCTTTATCTCAAAAACCAAGAAAAAACACCTAAGAATTAGATTTAAGTTCATAGCATTTTGCTCATTCCATTTACTAACAAACACTACATCATCTGCATATAGAACATGTGATGTGCAAAAATATATATATATATAAATAAAACACAAGTCGCAACTAAGCTTTAAAAACCAAACAATCTATCCTAGTTCACACAAACGTCAACTGTACCGGTCGCGTATAGCACAGATGAGGAAAGTCCGGATATCGAACTCGAAGACACGTGAAAACGTTTATAATCACTAAACTCTAACCAAGACTCACCAAAATATTTAATTGATATTTTTTTTATTGATTTAACTACTTAACATAACTAAATGAAAACTTTTAACAAAACTTCGGAAACTTTGACTGCAGTGATAAAAACGTCTACCTAGGTAAGAATCATATTGAAGGAGATAACAAGACAATGGATTGAAAACTCTCATGACACCGGTTCTAAAGGATGAAACAACTAAGGTTCGCTCAAGAAGGTCAAATCACCTCTCGGTCTCACCAACAAACTCTAACTTATCTTAGTTGATTTTAAGAACAAACCGGGAAAATAAATTATTAACGTGTTCTAATACCGACTCACCACTCGGTCTCACCGACACACTAGCCTAATGGAAACGAATACTACACAACCAAGGATAGAGGAACAATTCAACTTAACTTAAACTAGACCAACTAATCGCTCAAACACCCAAACCCGACAAGAACAAAACCCGCTCTCGCGCGATCTTAATTCTAACAAGTAAAAGTAATGAGACGAGTTTACTTCTTATCACCTCTCGGTCTCTAAGAAGGTGTTTCACAACTGATTTTATCTAATTAATTTACCCACTTATCCCTACGGTCGTACTTTCCGCAAATAAACCCTAAACACAAAGTAAAGAGCCTTAAACATGCAACAACTAATCAAAACCGATTCAATTAATTAAAGCACGAGGTTATTAGGTATAATCAAACAAAACACAGCCACTAAACACAATCTAATTTACTATTAAATCAAACTTTACATTAACAATTTAAGCCATGATCATTAACAATCCATATTACTAGTCAAAACCTAACAATATTCATCAAACCTAGGTAGAACAAACAAGATTAGCTACCCATTAAGTTTGGACAGCCATTAACATTCAAGTAAAACATCATAAACATCAACATAAACATAATCAAACTCATTCAAGATCCAAGAATAACTAAATCAAAGTTAAACAATCAATTACTTGCAAAACTATCCAAAGAAAAAGATCAATTCAACTAGTTAGGGTTCTTGAACAAAAAACAAAGTTTAAAGATAATTACTTAAGGTTATTGAGCTGAGTTTATGGATGTATTCAATGCCTAGCAGCTGCACAAGACTCTCCTTGGTGTTCTCCTTCCTCTCCCGCCGTCACAACAGCCACCACAGCCGCCACAAGTTCTTTTTTTCTCTTCCTTTGCTGCTGCCGATCGCAACCTTGGCAGGAGTTAGGGTTCTTTTTTAATTCGGGATTTAGGGCTTGATAATGGCTGAAAACTAAGTTAATTAACTTAATATAATATCATGTAAGGCTTCTAACTTGTGGGCTTGGGTCGGGCCTTGAGTTGTAGCTTTGAAACTTGACCAAAAAGGCCCCTAAAGTCTTCCAACTTAACTCTTTTTTCACCATCTTTCATAAACCTACAATTAACATTTAAACTTTGTAAATTATTGCACTTAACCCTCAATACTTTCATAAAATAAGCAATTAAGCATAAAAACCATGATAAAATCATAAGGAAAGTAAGTGTGTCTTACTACACATCAAACATCCCCACACTTAAGACTTTTTCGTCCCTGAAAAAGATTTGACTGCAGTTGGATCAGAATCGGAAAATCAAAGTCAAATCAAACATATAGGTTAGATTTTAAAGCTCAGAAAAACGCAAAAACCGCGATTATCGATATTGTTGTCCACCTAAACCCATGCCTTAATCTTTACCGGGACAAATAAGATCCGACAATAATATTACTTAGTGGTTTACGCAATTAAGACCCGCTTATTTTCAGCTTTTACCGGACCAGACCACCCCAACTTGACTTAAACCTCAAAGTTAGCAGATTTAAAACTTTGTTGCTCAATATTTATGAATAGTTAAGATGATCAAGGGTATTGTTTATCCACCTAAGCTTAAGCATCAAAGTCTACCAAGCAGCCATTAGATACGATTAAGGTTCAATTAAGTTATAGCTAGTGTTCCCCACAACATGACATACCCCCATTATCAAGCAATACCCCAAATCCATCACCATAGGTGAGTATGCAAAATTTCATCTGTAGGGCTTACATGTAGCGTGTCTCTTGTGGTCCATTTCTTAATGGTAATGAGACGCGAGCAAGGGGACCCCACATGGCTAACAGCGTGGATGATCAAGTCTGTAGTGTATTTGTACTTTTGTATTTTTTGTGATCATGTTTATAGACTTATAAGGGTTTGCTCTTTGGCTTTATTTTAAATATCCACAACCCCACTTAGGAATTGTGAATGCCCAGATAAATAGATTGCATACAGACCCATGGTCTCCGGACCCGAAGCATCCCATCAATACAGGATTTAAGGTTATAAAACCATACGCTAATGAGGTGTAAAACACTAAACTAGCAGTTTAAGATTTATATCACAGGCTACACGGCATACTCTAACGTTAAACCTACCTAAGCATCATATGATAACGTATTCAAATTTTTAAAAACTCACGATACTTCCACATTTTCATACCAAAATTTGAGGCTTGAGTATGGCCCGACCTTTCATTGCTTATTTTCCACGGACAAAACGCTTTACCCACAAAAGATTTCCGTTTAACCGTTTTATCAAATTTGCCCTTTCATTTTCAAGGCTGAGCCTACCGACACATCCCAAGTTAAGTGCGTTTTTTTTATTTATCTCATATTATTAGTAGTTTGAAAAACCAATTTCCGATAAATATCATCATCTCCCACTTTAATGCAAAAGAAACTAAAAACAAGAGACATTTTTTTTAACTAACGTACGAAAACGAAAAACAAGTGAAAACTTTTTATTTTTTAAATTTTTTTTCTACAACTAAGTAAAATAAATTCCCATCCCCACACTTAGAACAAAATCGTCCTCGATGAGAACAAGGAAAAGAAATAAAATAAAAATAAAACGTAAAGCATAAAATTAAAACTTGAAAGAATAGAAATTAAAATAGAGAACGGGTTACTCCCCTGGTTTAGATGCAGATTCTTCATCAGCTGTGTATGACTCGAACGAACGACCGTATAGCATTTCATTTGCGGCCGCAACCTCGGGTGAACCAGTTCCAAAACGCCATCAGAGCTACCATGCGCATAATAATACCTATAAAACTCAAACTCGCTCGCATGTAGCGGCGTAAGAAACAGAAAACAAAAACATAAGAAATAAACATATTTTTGTGTTTTTGATTTTTTTTATTCTTTTTTATTTATAAAAATAAAACAAATAAAAACAGATAATAAAGAGAATCATAATACAAACTCTACAACTCGGGCTGTCTCCCGAGTGATGCATCCATCACGCCTATTCCTCGGTGAATGAGTCAAGGTAGAACACCTCGACTGTCTGATCAGTTATCGGCTCTCCTATGTAGTGCTTCAATCTATGGCCGTTCACCTTAAACTTCCCGCTTCGATCTTGTATCTCAATCGTGCCATACGGGAAAACCTCAGTGAACGTGAACGGTCCCGACCATCGGGATTTCAACTTTACCGGGGATAACCTCAACCATGTGTTATACAATAAAACCTTATCCCCACACTTGAACTGCTTATTACCCTTCAATTTCCTGTCATGCAGTTCCTTCGTATGCTCCTTATATCGAAATGATTGTGCATATGCGTGATCCCGGAGCTCCTCAAATTCGTGTAATTGATGAAAACGATTACCCTTTGCGGCGGGTAAATCAAGATTAACCCTTTAAAGGGCCCATGACGCGCGGTGTTCCAATTCAACAGGAAGATGACAGGCCTTCCCATAAATCATCCGAAAACCTAGGTAGAACAAACAAGATTAGCTACTCATTAAGTTTGGACAGCCATTAACATTCAAGTAAAACATCATAAACATCAACATAAACATAATCAAACTCATTCAAGATCCAAGAATAACTAAATCAAAGTTATACAATCAACTACTTGCAAAACAATCCAAAGAAAAAGATCAATTCAACTAGTTAGCGTTCTTGAACAAAAAACAAAGTTTAAAGATGATTACTTAAGGTTATTGAGCTGAGTTTATGGATGTATTCGATGCCTAGCAGCTGCACAAGACTCTCCTTGGTGTTCTTCTTTCTCTCCAGCCGTCACAACAGCCACCACAGCCGCCACAAGTTCTTTTTTTCTCTTCCTTTGCTGTTGCCGATCGCAACCTTGGCAGGAGTTAGGGTTCTTTTTTAATTCGGGATTTAGGGCTTGATAATGGCTGAAAACTAAGTTAATTAACTTAATATAATATCATGTAAGGCTTCTAACTTGTGGCTTGGGTCGGGCCTTGAGTTGTAGCTTTGAAACTTGACCAAAAAGGCCCCTAAAGTCTTCCAACTTAACTCTTTTTTCACCATCTTTCATAAACCTACAATTAATATTTAAACTTTGTAAATTATTGCACTTAACCCCCAATACTTTCATAAAATAAGCAATTAAGCATAAAAACCATGATAAAATCATAAGGAAAGTAAGTGTGTTTTACTACACATCAACATGTGTAACCAAAGGCCCGTCGACCCCCGCATTTCAGTACGCTGAATAACCTGATACTACTTGTTTTATTCATTATACCTGTCAACGCTTCCATTGCCAACACGAAGAGGAACGAAGATAATGGGTCTCCTTGGGGAAGACCTCTAGTACATTCAAATTCAGGCGTTGGTGACCCGCTCGCTAGAACCGACGACTTACCGGCCCTCACAATTTCCAAACCACACCCCCTCCATTTCGCAGGAAACTGCATTTGCTCAAGTACCGAGTCTAGAAAGCACCAGTTTAATGAGTCGCCTTTTCGATATCAACTTTAAAAATTCACCTCGTTTTTTTATTCTTTTTAAACCATGCAACCAACTCGTTTAAAACCAACGGGCCATCAAGAATACTTCTCCCTGATAAAAGCGCGGATTGCTCAACCGACACCAATTTGCTTGTAACTTTCTTTAAACGGTTAACTAGAACCTTCGAAATAACTTTGTTTATACAACCTATTAAACTAATAGGTCGATATTCGCCAAGGCTCTCCGGGTCTTTAACCTTAGGATATATAGCAATAAAGGACGAAACTACCCCCGTACTGAACCTCCCTGTTGTGAAAAAATCGTCAAAAATCTTTACAAAGTCAGTTTCAAAAACTTCCACCACGTTTTTAAAAACTTGAAAGAGTAACCGTCCGGACCCGGTGATCTATCACCCTCACAGTCCCATACCGCTTATTTTATCTCTAACAAAGTGAACGGTCTTACCATTTCCTCCGCCTTAGCTACGGTAAGACTTCCAATATTTGGACAACATAGAATCGGTCTCTGAGAAATCGGTTCCATGAACTTGTTAGCAAAAAACTCGAAGACCTCTACTTTTATAATAGACAGATTAGTTACCCAATCCCCGTTAACCATTAAACCATGTAGCCTATTTGACGATAGGTTGGCATTAATAATTCTATGGAAATAGGCCGTTTTCTCATCTATGTCCACCGCCCATCTGATACGAGCCTTTTGTTTCATATCCTTTTGTTTCTCAATTCCCGCCGCGTCGACCAACGCCATACACTTTGACCTTTTATCCATTTCATGTTGTTTAAGTTTCTTTGTTCAGCTAGTTTGTCAAATTCAATAATCCTTTTCCTCTTATCCTCATATTCACCTTCCACCTTCCAGTTCATTTTTTTTCCTTCAACCACCTCTTGATATGCTTCTTCAACCATCCAAGAAACTGTTAAATGAGTATGTTTGGACCTTCAAATGATCAATTAAAGAGCATTCACATTCCACGTCTCAGTCCTAATCTAACATTTAACTAAGAGCCATATTTTTTTAAATATGTTTATTGTTAAACTTTTAGCAGGTAAATCAATAGCACGAACACGGGATTTGATCGACACACGATCGACTCTTTTATTAAGAAAACAACTAATGAGAAAAACTTAATAATTACTAACACATTGAACCTAGGGTATATATAAACCCACGGTTCTAATCCTATACTAACTCAAATACACAATTTGAATTCAAAACAAATAAGATTAAACAAAATAAGACTGACTTATCTTATAATAATAGACAAATTATTATATTAAATATTCTCCAAGATTTGAGGAGCCTTCAATCTATTTTGGTGTTGGACACGTTTAACATTTATCACTTCAATCCATTGATCCATTCCGTGTATTTATCTCTATTCAATTAAATTATATTTCTTTTTATATTTTATTATTATTATTATTTTGTCTTTGGCGCTCAACAAAAA